>NC_083596.1:51591899-51649399 GCF_027579695.1 Neoarius graeffei
GTCAAGATTTTATTTAAAAAATAATTTTAGGGGATAAATCAATTTCTCTTTTTGTCCCAGAATTTTTTTTAAAGTGCTTTCCTTGTTTTAACATTTTTAATTTCAGAATAAAATTGTATTAGTGTGTCAAGGACTCAAGTTCCACCATTTTATTTCTGCACATGTAGAAAAACAGGTTTGTTTTCAGATCACTAGCCACATTTTTCAATCTTAGCAATTTAACAACAAAAAATTTAAACCTCATATCATGATACAACATCACGATCGTGACCGTCACTCACTCGTCTGAGGACGGATCCTGAATATTTCCCCCTGCTACACAGCTAGCGAAGGCTAATTAACTAGCATTTCCCCACATCTCATCTCATCTCATTATCTGTAGCCGTTTTATCCTGTTCTAGGTGAGCTGGATCCTATCCCAGCTGACTACGGGCGAAAGGCGGGGTACACCCTGGACAAGTCGCCAGGTCATCACAGGGCATTTCCCCACGTATGCTAGCAATATAAGCACTGAAAATCTTCTCTTCGTTAGCGAACCTAAACTGCACAATGATTTCTGGCACATGACCAGATCACCAACACTGTAGATTTATCATGCAAACAATTCACTTCCTGGTGAAAAATATTCAAATTCCTAACAGAATTATAGAATTTTCCATAGTGAGTTTCGTTTATGCTAAACCTAGCTTTAGGTTGTAACATATTTAATGAACTTGCATAAATTCAATATACAAAATACTTCATCATTCTGAGCTCACATATCAAATAAGAAAAATAAAACAAGTTGTTATCTGTAGTGAATATCTTGTTCAAGAAAATCAAATAAACACTGCAAGCGACTTTGAGCGATTTCCTTCATTTAGAACACAGGTCAGTGGAGATACGAATAAACTCACGCACGCTGTTCAAGTGGTACAGTCAGGAGAACACAGTTGCTAGGCAACTGGGTAACACGGACACTAACGGACTCTTTACTGTTACTGGAAATGAAGCTAACGATCCAGTGAGGTAGCATGTAGCCACGTTTGTAAACACACACTAACTGTGGAAGTGATTCAGAACCATCCGGAACATCAACATTTCTCTCAGGTCTGTGGCTAAATTACCAAGAAAAGCCACGGTTTGACTATACTGTAATTACACGGAGCATCAACCGCTAACCAAATGAACACACACTTGGCCATATTGAAAAACCTCAACACTGAGTCACAGCTGTAATGCTGAGGTTTTATTTGTCTTGAGTCGATGCTGACAGGTTTTTCTAAAATTCCCATTCCTGACACACACTGCCAGAAGAATTAATGTGCTGACCAGCTGTGTTTTAATGTTGTAATAGCACTGAACAAGCCCTCGATGATTTCCCTCAGAGAGAGAGAGAGAGAGAGAATGAATAAATATAATTGCCAAGGCTGCAGTTTCTTCTTTTATTGTTTCAAGGTCACAAACGGTTGAATTTACCCATGTATGGGCGGCACGGTGGTGTAGTGGTTAGCGCTGTCGCCTCACAGCAAGAAGGTCTTGGGTTCGAGCCCCGTGGCCGGCGAGGGCCTTTCTGTGCGGAGTTTGCATGTTCTCCCCGTGTCCGCGTGGGTTTCCTCCGGGTGCTCCGGTTTCCCCCACAGTCCAAAGACATGCAGGTTAGGTTAACTGGTGACTCTAAATTGAGCGTAGGTGTGAATGTGAGTGTGAATGGTTGTCTGTGTCTATGTGTCAGCCCTGTGATGACCTGGCGACTTGTCCAGGGTGAACCCCGCCTTTCGCCCGTAGTCAGCTGGGATAGGCTCCAGCTTGCCTGTGACCCTGCGCAGGATAAGCGGCTACAGATGATGGCTGTATGGGCGGGACACACACACACACAGAGCAAACTGTACAATTAAAATTCCCATAATTAATAAACCTGAATGTTGTTGATTGTGAAACAGACAGGACGCCCTCTCCGATTACCTGATTACAGGATTTAAAAATGACAGAGCAACATTCTACAGACCCATTAACCTTTAAAGAACCACTGAAGAACCCTTCCCCACTCTCAAGAGTTTAAACATTAAAAAAAAAGGTTCTTTAAGGTTTGTAAAAGGTTGGTAGCTTTCTGTCTGATGGATGAAAATGAAGGTTACACATACAACCCTTCAAGAACTCTGTTTTCTAAAAGTGTCTACTTCAAAAAGAGTTCCTCAAAGATTGTTTGAAGGGGTATTAAGGATTATTAGCTTTCTAAAGAGGTTCTACTTTTTCTACAACCCTCTCTGATAAGGGAAAAGGAAGTTTATACAGTATATATGACCTTACAGAACCTTTCAAGAACCCCCCCCCCAGTGTATACTGTACACTCTTTGAAAAGAGTTCTATGAAAAGTTGCATGTTGCTAGCATTCTTAAGGGATTCTCCAACTTTTCTGTGCTCTGATAGCAAAAAGATCAGAAGGTTATGCATTTGCCACCTTGAAGGATCCAGTCTGCAAAAAAAGGGTTTCTCAAGGGTTAACACCTGACAGACCCACTCACACACTGCACACTCATTAACATGCTACAGATGCTCACAACTTAGAGACAGAACCTGGACCAACTCAGAGACAGTGGAAACCTCGAGAGGAGAGAAACTATCATCATTGCACCACAGGACAGAATCACAAAAACACTTTATTTTATCCTGCAATAAGCATACACCCATCAGATAAATCTTTCTAAACACAAATAAAAATGAATCCCATGTGAATATTACAGTTTTGCTGATTGCTTCCACACTGTATGTTCTGACAGCATCAGATAGTTGAAGCTGTGACCTCATCGACATCCTCAGCTGAAGTCATCTGTCCTCAAATATTTTGACCCCTAGCCCAGTACACTCTCAGGATGGGGGGTCCACAGTAATGATCAGTCAGTGTGTGCTGGTGGGCCTCCAGCTACCACCCTCTCTCTCCTCATCCACACCCAACAGGATGCTCCCTCTGTACTGGTGTCCTCCTGGCTAGAGCACTAAACATCCACCATGCAAACTGTGCCAGAAAGCCTCGGCATCCTACCTCGACGAGGAATCGTAACATCATTTTCAAGTTGTACCATGGCACCGGACACCCATGACTCTTTCTCCCGGCTGCTTCGTTGGTTCATGCCCCTCTCTCACAAACATCATGAACATGGGCTTCTGTTTAGTTGCCTTGACCTTCCTGTTATGTTCCATCTCCAGCATGACTGAGAGTTTTCTGAGGAGCTGCTCATAGCGCCAAGCATAGCTCCCCTGGATGAAGGCTACTTGGCAGCAAATGCTCCCAGGTACCTCTTTTCCCATATAGTTTATATTTGGAGTTATCTGCCAGTGACCACTTGTGGAGACACCACAGGACAAAATGGGGAGGGAAGGGTGTCCTAGACCAGCGTTTCTCAACCTTTTTTCAGTCACGGCACCCTTCAGAAGTATGCAAATTCTCAAGGCACCCCCATATAAAATATACGCAGTCATGCTGACCATATGCTGACCCCAGCAGTGACGTTGTGACATGGGAAAGGGGGCCGTGAGACAAATTTTGATGATGCATGAGGCAGCGATGATCTGCATTAGTGTAACTATCGTTTTTTTGGAATTTTAATTCATTTTATTTATTTCAATGTTAGAATATATAATTTTTTGATGGCACCCCTAATGAAGCCAGATGGCACCCCAGGGTGCTGCGGCAACCCGGTTGAGAAAGGCTGTCCTAGACAGACTAGAGGAGGAACTGAAGCTGCAATTGTGGATACCTCCAAATAGCTGTTCATCAAAGACTGATTTAATGCAAGGTATTGGGAAATGCACAGTTGTTGAAGGTGAGGTGTGTACATGGGGATGTTCATGAGTATCCACTGGTGCCTGTCTCTATCAAATTTAAGAGAGAAAAGCATCGTGTAGAGGTGGTGGTAAGTCCTCGCCTGGCCTTGCCAGCAGTCCTGGGGACAAATTGGCTGGGGTTTAAAGTATTAACAAGGCATTTATTTGTGGATGAGTCTTGTTGCAGTGAAACTTGGGGGGATTCCAGTGCAGCATTATCTAGGGAGGCAGTCCCAAGGCTCTGTGCCAGGGGACATGGGGGGTGGGGAGGGCTCCACCCCGCTGATCTCTGCAGGGATTTTGCTTCAGGATTTCCTGCTGGAGCAGTCGTGAGATGAAACCCTGAGGCATGCTTTTGACAAAGTGAGAGTAATCAATGGTCAAAACCTCCAGCCTAATGTTGCACTCTCCTACCTGTATTTTTCAGGTCATTAAGGATAGGTTATATCGAGTGATGCAGGACACTCAACCCCAGGAAGAGCCAGAGGGAACTTCTGTTCCATGCGGGTCATCATAACCTAATAATCCGACAATCCAATAATCATAATCCAACTGGGTCATCATAGCTGGGCATCAAGAAGAGGATAAAACACTAAACCATCTCATGGCCCATTTCTATTGGCCAGGCATTCACAGTGATATTCGTAAGTGTTGCATGGCATGGCACAAATGTCAACTTGTGAATTCACTGGCCACTCCAAAAGCACCATTGTGCCCTTTATCATTGATTGGTATTCCTTTCAAAGGAATTTCCTTGGATCTTGTTGGGCCATTTGATCAGAATTCACAAGGTCAGTCTGACCTAATGTAACAAATGTCAGCTGGTGAATTCACTGGCCACTCCAAAAGCACCATTGTGCCCTTTACCATTGATTGGTATCCCTTTCAAAGGAATTTCCTTGGATCTTGTTGGGCCATTTGATCAGACTTCACTAGGTCAGTCTGACCTAATGTAACAAATGTCAGCTGGTGAATCCACTGGCCACTCCAAAAGCACCATTGTGCCCTTTACCGTTGATTGATATCCCTTTCGAAGGAATTGGCATAGATCTTGTTGGGCCATTAGATCAGACTTCATGAGGTCGGTCTGACCTAATTTTAGTCCTAGGGTATTAAGCAATGTGATACCTGGAAGGCGGTCCTCTTGGCAACATTTCTGCACACAGTGCTGCAGAGGCACTCTTCTGCAATATCTCCCAAGTCAGGATCCTGAAAGAGATCATGACTGATCAAGGCATGAGATTTATGTTATTCACACTTCACAAACTACACGAATTGTTGGGGATTAAACTGATTTCGATCAGCATGTACCATCCGCAAACAGATGGACTGATCAAATGATTTAATTAGACACTTAAAAACATGATTCGTAAGTTCATGCATGACAACACTACAAATTGGGATAGATGACTGAGTCTCCTCTGATTTGCAGTTCAAGAGGTCCTGCAAGCATCCACGGGGTTCTCCTCATTTGAATTATTGTATGGTCACAAGCCTTGTGCCGATTTGGACATCAAATTAGAAGGAGGAACCTTCTGTGAATCTCATCTCATTATCTGTAGCTGCTTTATCCTGTTCTACAGGGTCACAGGCAAGCTGGAGCCTATCCCAGCTGACTATGGGTGAAAGGCGGGGTACACCCTGGACAAGTCGCCAGGTCATCACAGGGCTGACACATAGACACAGACAACCATTCACACTCACATTCACACCTACGCTCAATTTAGAGTCACCAGTTAACCTAACCTGCATGTCTTTGGACTGTGGGGGAAACTGGAGCACCCGGAGGAAACCCACGCGGACACGGGGAGAACATGCAAACTCCGCACAGGAAGGCCCTCGCCGGCCACGGGGCTCGAACCCGGACCTTCTTGCTGTGAGGTGACAGCACTAACCACTACACCACCATGCCGCCCCCTTCTGTGAATAAAAATTAAATTCAGTACATTCTTGACCTGAGAGCAGAACTCCACAGACTGAGTCACTGACCTTACCCAGGAGAATTTGCTGCAGTTGCAAGAACAGTAATCCCAGCTGGATAATCGAGGTACTCAGTTACAGGAATTTGCACTGGGAGATAAAGTGCTTCTTTTACTTCCCACATTGAGCTCTAAACTATTCATGAAGTGGCAAGGACCCTTTGAAGTCACACAGCGAGTCGGAGAAGTCAACTATGAGTTCAGCCGAACAGATAGAGGCAATGCACTTCAAATATAGCAGCTAGATCTCCTGAAACCACAGAGAGAGGAGCTTCCTGTGCCTCTGGTGATGGTGGTTCCCAAGAGGGAGGAGCTGGGACCAGAGGAAAGTCCAAAACATGTGTCCCAATTCACCCCAGCCCCCTGTGGAAACTACCTCTCACTGTCCCAGAGAGCACAGGTTGTCTGGTTGCAGGAGGAATTTTCTGATGTGTTCTCACCTCTTCCGAGTCACGCTAACCTTACAGAACACCAGATCGAGACTCCTCCAGGGGTGGTTCTACGCAGCCACCCATACTGCTTACCTGAACACTAAAAATGTGGTTCAGGATGACCCCTGAGTCAGGCAGTGGGGGTATGTGGCAGCAGGGGCGTGGTTGAGCGTCAGTGTCAGCACATGATGTGTCTTACCTGCGTCAGATTGCCAGAAGTTTATTTACATGTGTCCTTTGTGTGTGTTTGTAGAGAGAAGGCAATAACCAGGGAGAGAAAGATCTGAACAGCCAGCTTCCTGTGTATGTGTGCACACGTGTGTGTGTGTGTGTGTGTGTGTGTGTGTGTGTGTGTGTGTGTGTGTGTGTGTGCATAAAGTGAAATAAATTCCTTCAAAAGCAAAACTAGGAGAAGAATATAAAATGCACATTGAATTGTCACAAGCCTGTCTCCCATTTCTTTATTTCCCCAAACTGTGAGTGCCATAGGCTGCCAACCACATGCCCACCTGCCTCTTCTGCAAACAATGAAGACATATGTGGAGATATTCCAGTTTAGGGTTGGGTACGGCACTCAAGGCAATATTTTCCATGTAGTTTAGCCAGGAATGACATTGCTTGTGATGTGGATGAGCTGATGTGGCCAGACCCTACCAGAAAGCGGGATCCATAAACCATCCCTGACAATTTTTTTTAATTTACCACTGCATTGTAATTTCACCATAATCACTTTTTGTTTCCATGAGTTTACAGGAGCGTATAGACCCCTTCGCATGTTTGTAAACAAACCGACCGTTGCTAGGATGCACGCGCAGCCTGGACTCAGAAACAATGGCGCTGCCCATAGACCAGCATTATGAGCTGTCAGATTGTGCAAAACAATTGTCGTTACAAGATCGAGAATGCTACATAAATAAGTTAACTCTAACAAGTGGACATCGCCTACCGGATCCGCATTTAATTAAAGAGTGGACGGACGATGTTAGTAAGTTTTCCTCTGATACCTGAAGGCAGTCGTACTATTTACAAAAAATGTCAAACTCAAAAAAAAAAAAAAACTATTTAAGTAGCCTGCCATCAACATTCTGGTTACAGCGAGACTACAACTTGATTAACAATGGGACATTCATATTCATTTTGTTTTAATCAAATTCTGCCAGTGATGTGATGGCAATGTGGCTTTAGCTACAACAGCAAATCCCAACACTAAACAGCAATTTGCAGGAGGTGATGGCATGAAAGGAATGACAGTGTAAAGCGTGCAGCTAAGAGAAATCAGAGCTGCGTAAAAAGCGAGAGGCAGAGAGCAGAAATGAAACTGAACGGGGCGGGCGCTAGGTTAGAGCAGTCAACGTAAGTTGGCATTTAGAGCAAGGGCACACAATTTTACCTTTCCATCCTTGCTTTAAAATTGTGATTTTCGGCATACACAAATAATGATGGCACAAAATCTGGACTGCTTGAGTCAAGCGAGACCTCTCCTACAAACAAAACTGCATGCAAAGCTAAGTTAACATGCTAACAATATTCATTACATTGTGTAACTATGACCAGCTAATCAGACAAACGTTACCAAAGTATTTTGCTACATCAATAAACGAAGACTAGAAAGAATAAAAAAGAAAGATTTAATAAATAGCCTGATCTTACCTGTGATGAAGTGGGCGCTGCAAACCCGCGCATTTTTGATGGTGCTTTCATCCCAGTCTACACGTTTGATGGCTTGTAGCCATAGACGTCGGCGATTTTTTTGGAATGGGTGAGATCCTGCTGGAATTCTGAACATTTTAACCCCATCACTGCTACGATTCTGACACCCCACAACACAACAACTAGGCATTTCTTCCAAATATTTCTTCTCGTCTCTACCGTCGCTGAGTCTTTTTTGAGTCCAGGCTGCACGCACAATTTCCTCTTACGTATGAATGACGTTTACTGCAAACGGGTCTATAGCACGGGCGATTGCTCTAAGACAACGAGGGAGGCTCAGCCTCCTCTAAAAATGATGAACATCGTGTAGGATGAATTGCGCTAGGCTTATGTTATAGCCGACCTTTATTGCTATTTCAGATCCAGAATCATAGAAATATATGTGCTCAACCCAACTACAGTGCGAAATCATTCCCTTATAACTTTAATGTGTGCATGAGTTTTTCCCCCTCGTGACAGTGCGATGCAGCCCAGCCTCAGTGCACTTCAATGGCATTTGGGAGCTCTGCGCTTTTCAATCTCAAAATGCAAGACGATTATTGGACAAATACTGCGAAAACACCCGCCCACGGACTCCCAGCCTCAGTGGACTCCAATGGCATTTGGGAGCTCTGCGCTTTTCAATCTCAAAATGCAAGACGGTTATTGGACAAATACTGCGAAAATGCCCGCCTACGGACTCCCAGCCTCACATGGGAGGGACATGGCAGTTTCCGCGAGGAGACTGGTGATTGGTGAAAGCGGCCAGATATTTTCTTTGATTGACAGCTCGTTTCAAATATAGACAGGCAGCGGTGAATCTCAGTTCAGTCCCATGCGGATTCACAAGTGCTGTGGTGTATTGTAAGAGATCGGCTTACATTTCGATTTCATTCATTACATACGGTTTCTACCAGCTTTTTTAGTTTGTATATATTTTCATTGTAAATAAAGTGTAAATATAGTGTTGTCAAGTTTGCTATCTTAGTTCCAGAAATTTCGTTTATTTGAGTGACTGAACTTGAACTTGAGGGGGCTAGTCAGCTAGCAAGAAAGCTGCGCACGGATGCCAAGCATTGCTGATTTAATTTTGGCGAAGCCATTTGCCAGTCTTCCTTTCGAGGAAAAAATTAAAATTAAAGAGACCAACGCCCAAATTGACTTGGTGAAAAAGGTAGGGAATAATACTCGTTCCTTTCAGCTCTCCTGGTACGAGAAAGTGAATTGGCTAACAGCAAGTGACCCACATCAACAACAGTAAATAGGCTACTTTAGTAATATGTCATGGATGGACCAAAAATATAGAATCTATTTAAAATGTTTATGCTGAGTATATTATATTGGAATATATATTTCTCTGGATATGAATTAAACACAGCTACAATTTGGAAAACATTTTTAAACAAAAACACAGCCGAGAACATTTCACACTACAGACCTGGATTAAAAGTGAAGGGTTATCAAAATTGTCAATAAAACATTTCTCAGTCAAAATAAGTAAAATATAGGGAAAGTGTCATTGAATGAAATGTGTGGCCCCCAGCTCTATGTTTGGCTCCCCAAGGTCAGTGCTTGTGCCTATTCCAGAACACTCTGCTGTTACTGCTGAGGTTCCTGACAAAGAGCTGCTTTCAATAATGATCAATTTTTAAACAACATGCCACAATTTTAAAATATAAAATGTTAAAATATACCCCTCCCCCCCAACACCACCATCATGTATATTGGACAGTAGGCTAATGGGCCAAAAGAACCTGTTATTTCACAGTTTGTGATGCTGCCAACAATCAGCCAGATCAGAGGCAAGAGTATGGGCAAAATTTATTTTTTTTCTTTTAAAATCTGGAAATATTGTAACCGACCAGCCTCCCCTGTTTGAAAGACTACCAGCCGCCACTGGTCTATAGTATTGATTACTCTCCTGTAAGTCTTTTTTTTTTGATGTTGTAAAAACCTGCAAAGGCAAACAAAAGGTGTATGTACTGCATGTTTTTTCTGAAGCCTTTCAGTTTTTGTGCTCATTGAAATGTCATTCGATGAACTGAAGACAGCAGCGTTCTGTATAAAGCATATCAGTGTGTCGCTGTTGCTTCGAGAGTCGTTTAAATGGGGCTTGTATCATCGTGAAAAAGGATTGTTAGGTTTTTATTGCAGAGTTTCATTTTGACATAGAGGGTGGTGCTTATCTCCAAGCGTTGCACCTTATTTGGCGTGTGCATAGTTTTTACACGAGTCAAATTCAGCAACAAGTGTGAAAGCAATCATAAAACCTGAAATGTAAATGTAAAAGAGGAAGATACAGTGTGAGAGAGACGCAAACAATGTGAGAGAGTCTCTTACAAAAAAGAAGTTTATTCAAGTGTGCTTCTAGTATACTTCTTTTAAACTAAAAATAAGAGAGCAGTTTACTTTTTATTTACTTATCAGAGATATACTTAATAAAGTTATACATAAATATACTTGGCTTATACTGAACAGTATATAGAAAAGTCCAAGTGTATTAAGCTTAAACTTGAACTTTTGATCAGATGTATTTAACAAAAGTGTAATAAAGTATTAAAATATTTCTGGCTTATGTTTAAGTGTGGGCGGCACGGTGGTGTAGTGGTTAGCGCTGTCGCCTCACAGCAAGAAGGTTGGGGTTCGAGCCCCGTGGCCGGCGAGGGCCTTTCTGTGCGGAGTTTGCATGTTCTCCCCGTGTCCACGTGGGTTTCCTCCGGGTGCTCCGGTTTCCCCCACAGTCCAAAGACATGCAGGTTAGGTTAACTGGTGACTCTAAATTGAGCGTAGGTGTGAATGTGAGTGTGAATGGTTGTCTGTGTCTATGTGTCAGCCCTGTGATGACCTGGCGACTTGTCCAGGGTGAACCCCGCCTTTCGCCCGTAGTCAGCTGGGATAGGCTCCAGCTCGCCCGCGACCCTGTAGAACAGGATAAAGTGGCTACAGATAATGAGATGAGATGTTTAAGTGTACTCGCCCTGTAGTTGTGCTTCAGCATTGTTGACTCTGAGGTTTGTCTGTGGTTCCATATAAGTTTTTTTTTTTTATTTCTCTTAAGTGGGATAATTACAATTTTTATTTATTTATTTATTTATTTTTCTTTCGAGCTTGGATGTCGATTTCAGTCGTCACTGCCATGTTTTTATACTTTGGCATTTAATACAATGCTGCTTTAAATTTTGATTTTGAAAGAAAATGAATATGTTCTTAATCCTGAGCATCTGCTGTTATTTTGTGAATTCTTACCTTTATAACTTCATTGTAACTTCAGGTACAAAACACTTAAGTTGTCTCCTGGTAGTGTGCATGAGGTAAGGGTTAGGGCTCGAAAACTAATAGTATACCGAGAAGGGTAAGTGCAGTAAACTTCAAAACTAAAAAGTGGACTAGATGTATATAACCAGTCACTAACAGTATATTTCCAATATGCTATAAAGTATACTTTTATAAACTAAAAAGTGGACTTGAAGTATAAAACAAGTAAACTCAGTACATTTCCAGTACACTATGAAGTACACTTTTGTAAACTAAAGAGTGGACTACAAGTATAGAGCTAGTAAACTATTAGTATATAAGTTTACTTGCGGTCTACTTGCAGTACAAAATAAAAAAATACTAGTTGTGTACTCAGAGTTTACTTCTCTTAGACTTAAAGTATACTTTTTATAAACTAAAAGTGGGCCAGTTTAGTCCCAAGAAGTATTAGATTAGTTTACTTACAAGTATAGTGTAAGTGCATTGATATCAGTACACAAAAGTATACTTAAGGAAATATACTTTAACTTTACTGAAGTATACTTAATAAAATTATCGTGAAGTACACTTCTTTTCGATAAGGGGACACAGACACACAAAGTGCGAGTGTGTGTGTGTGTGTGTGTGTGTGTGTGAGAGAGAGAGAGAGAGAGAGAGAGTGCTAAGATGTAATATCTGGAGCACTGCACTGTGAAAAACACAAGACACTTTGATTCCACTTAAATGCACACTGTGAGGAAGGTGGCCTCATCCAAAACACACACACACACACACACACACACACACCACAAGTTTATCCACAGGATTAAAGAAAGAAGATCAAACAAAGTGCAGTGATTCTAGAACTGCACCGCAGTGTTGATTTTAGAACGGTGAGGATATGGTAGTCCTGCTGCACCGCTACACTGAACAGTCCTCAGATTGTCACCACAATTCAATATCATGGTGCTTCTTCATGCAATTCTACCATGTTAGCTTTTTTTTTCTTTCAGGATCCACAGTGTGGTTCTAAAATTTTCAGTGGAGTTCCAGAATTCTCACTGCAGTCCTAGGACCCCCTGTACAGTTCTACTGTAGAATTCTCTCTGTAGTTCCACAGTTCTCAGTGTGGTTCTAGAAGCACAGTTTTAGGATTCTCACCACAGTTCTAGAACCCTCCTTATAGTTATAGGAGCCTCTGTGCTGTCTCAGTGTTCTTGATGTATTTGTGGAAGTCTCAGTGTGGCTCCGTGGGCCTACAGTAGATGCTGTTTGTAGCAACTCGGATGGGTGGGTGGAGCACAGAAGGACGGCAGGCCAGAACTGAGTTCACAAACACGTTTATTACAGCTTTTCAGCCTTAACTATACTTTGATCTACATATACACACACGCCACACACACATGTATTCTGGTCGGGAGAGAGCCCGCTCTGCCCTTGCTCTCTTCCTTAAATAGGGCGCGGCTCCTGGGAAGACACACAAACACAGGTTAATTCACATCAGGTGTAGTGATTCTGCCACTTACCTTCCCTGACTCCGCCCTCTGGTCACAGACCGACGCTTGACCACGCCCCCACTGCCACATACTCCCACCGCCCGACTCAGGCCGGGCAGCCGTCCGGCCCGCAGCCGACTCCCCCCCGCCTTGACGGGAGAGGAAGTCCGCCACGACCATCTGCGCCCCCGGCCTGTGGACCATCTTGAAGTTAAAGGGTTGGAGTGCCAGATACCAACGGGTGATCCGCGTGTTGGCATCCTTCATGCAGTGGAGCCACTGGAGGTGCATGTGGTCCAAACAGAGGGTGAAAGGGCGTCCCAGCAGGTAGTAACAGAGGGCGAGGACTGCCCACTTGATGGCCAGGCACTCCTTCTCTATGGTGCTGTAGCACCCCTCATGCACCGACAGCTTTCTACTGATGTACAACACTGGGCGGTCCTCCCCCTCCACCTCCTGGGACAAAACAGCCCCCAGCCCTCTGTCTGACACATCCGTCTAACATAAAGGGGAGAGAAAAGTCAGGGGAGTGTAAAAGTGGCCCCCCACACAGTGCAGCCTTCACCTCAGAAAAAGCCCGTTGGCATTGCTCCGTCCACTGGACCGGATCTGGTGCCCCCTTTTTAGTCAGATCAGTCAGCGGGCTGGTGACATCTGAATAACTAGGTATAAACCTACGATAATAGCTAGCCAGCCCCAGGAATTGTCTCACCCCCTTTTTGGTCTTGGGCCTCGGATAGGCCGCAATTGCCGCTGTCTTGTTAATTTGGGGATGCACCTGCCCGTTGCCCAAGTGGAAGCCCAGATACCGTACTTCCACCCACCCAATCGCACACTTCTTCGGGTTGGCTGTGAGGCCCGCCCACCTCAGTGACCCAAGGACGGCCCTCAGATGTTGGAGGTGCTTCGGCCAGTCATTACTATAGATAACGATATCGTCGAGATAGGCGGCCACATAGGTGGCGTGGGGGCGAAGGACCCTATCCATCAGCCACTGAAACATAGCGGGTGCCCCAAACAGCCCAAAAGGAAGTGTGACAAACTGGTGTAAGCCGAACAGTGTGGAAAAGGCCGTTTTTTCTCCGGATAATGGAGTCAAGGGGATCTGCCAATAACCCTTTGTTAAATCCAGTGTCGAGTAAAAGCGAGCCGTGCCTAGTCGATCGAGCAACTTATCAATACAAGGCATTGGGTACGCGTCGAATTTAGACACCGCGTTGACTTTTCTATAGTCTACACAGAACCGGACCGACCCGTCGGCCTTGGGTACCAAGACCACCGGACTGCTCCAGTCACTGTGGGACTCCTCGACAATGCCCATTTCGAGCATGGTCTTGAGTTCTTCCTGAACCACCTTTTTCTTGTGTTCGGGTAGTCTGTAAGGGCCGCTGCGCACTACCACCCCCGGGGCGTCTCAATGTGGTGTTCTATGAGGTGGGTGCAGCCGGGCAGGGGCGAGAACACATCAGAAAATTCTGTTTGCAACCAGGCGACCTCCGCCAGCTGGGTTGGTGAGAGGTGGGCTCCACAGGGGACCGGAGCGGTGGGTGATGCCAATTTTCCCTTTTGAACCTCCGGCCCCAGCTCCGCCTTCTCAGGAACCACCGACACCAGCGCTACGGGGACCTCCTCGCTCCAATGTTTTAACAGATTGAGGTGGTATACCTGTAACGCCCCACCCCTGTCCATTCGCCTCACCTCATAGTCGATGTCCCCGACTCGCCGTGTGACCTCAAAGGGTCCTTGCCACCTGGCGATTAATTTAGAGCTTGATGTGGGCAACAGTATGAGTACTTTATCTCCCGGTGCGAACTCCCTGAGGCGCGTACCCTTGTTGTATAGGCGGGTTTGTCGTTCTTGGGCCTGCCGCAAATTCTCCTGGGTTAGGTGGGCGAGTGTGTGGAGTTTTGCGCGCAGGTCAATAACGTATTGGATTTCATTTTTTCTTTGTGAAGGTCCCTCCTCCCAATTTTCCTGCAGCACATCTAGAATGCTGCGCAGCTTACGCCCGTATAACAATTCAAACAGGGAGAACCCCGTGGAGGCTTGTGGGACCTCTCGCACTGAAAACAAGGGTTCAAGCCACTTATCCCAATTACGTGCATCCTCACTTACGAATTTTTTAATTAGATTTTTGAGGGTACGATTGAACCATTCAACTAAACCGTCCACTTGTGGGTGATAAACGCTGGTGCGGATCGGCTTAATACCCAACAACCCATACAATTCCTTTAGTGTACGTGACATAAACGCGGTGCCTTGGTCAGTCAGAATCTCTTTTGGGATTCCAACTCGAGAGATGACCCGGAACAGCACTTCCGCAATACTGCGTGCTGAGATATTGCGAAGAGGCACTGCTTCCGGGTATCGCGTTGCATAGTCCACCAGAACTAATATAAAGAGGTACCCTCGTGTTAACCTATCTAATGGCCCGACGAGATCGATCCCAATTCTTTCAAACAGGGTCTCGATTAATGGGAGAGGGCGCAAAGGCGCTTTTGGAATGGCCGCTGGATTTACTAACTGGCATTCGTGGCACACTGTACACCACCTACGGACATCGCCGCAAATCCCTGACCAATAGAACCGGGCCATTATTCGGGCTAGTGTTTTATCCTGCCCTAAGTGTCAAGCCATGGGATTAAAGTGAGCCGCCTGGAATACCAATTCCCGGCGGCTTTTCAGAATCAAAAGCTGCGTGACTTGCTCTTTAGTTTGATTGCCCTGCATTACTCAGTATAATCTATCCTTCATAATCACGAAGTAGGGGAAGGACGGGGTGGCGTTTGGCTGGAGCATTTGACCATCGATTACTCTCACTTGGTCAAACGCATGCCGCAGAGTCTCGTCTTGCAACTGCTCTAATGGAAAATCCGCGAGGGATTCCCCAATAGAGAGAGGAGGAGCCAACGGCTCCTCCCTCTGATGCGGAGCTGATGTAGACGGCTCTGTGACACCTGATCCTGCCAACGCGACACCGGGACCTCCCATTATTAAACTATGGCAGGACCCACTCTTTACTAGGTGCCTCATTAATTCCCCAAATCCCGGCCAATCTGTCCCCAAAATTATTGAGTGGGTAAGGCAAGGATTAACCGCTGCCTTCACTATAAATTTTTCCCCTCGAAAAAAAATGTGGACCGACACTAAAGGGTAGCTGTGAACATCCCCGTGCACACACAACACCTTCACCAATAGTGCTCCCCCCAATGCTTCATCTTGCAACAGGTTTTGGTGGATTGAGGTCTGATTACAACCAGAATCCACCAATGCCTGATACGTATCCCCTTGGATACTCACCGGTATGCAATACACTCCGGCCCAATCGAGGGCGGCTCCTGGCGCGTCAGGGATCCGAACCACCGCGCTCCCCTCCATTACCGAGCACTGCTGTTGGAGGTGGCCCGGCTCCCCGCAGCGCCAGCAAACCGGCCCGGGCTTCCTCTCTGCACTGGTGCTCTGGGGCTCAATCACCTGAGGGGGGGGGGAGAGACAGACACAGACGGGAGGAACGGGAGGGCACCGTGGGTGCGGCGGGTAGGGTAGGGTAGGGCCAGCCCCCGCCTCCGCGGTGGGGGCACGGGGCGAGGACAAGACACAGGAGGAGAGGGGGAGAGAGAGAGGAGAGGGGAGAAGAGGTTGTTTGCTGTCCTGCCGTCGGGACAGCCGCCAAACGGTCCTCCGCCAGCTCGATTGCCTGATCCAGCGACGCCGGGCAGTGGCACTGGACCCACTCTGCAGCTCCGGCTGGTAGACGCGCGATGAACTGCTCCAGCGCCACCTGGTCGATGATCCCCTCGGCGTTGCGGTTGTTGGCCCTCAACCACCGCCCGCAGGCGTCCCGGAGTTGCTGGCCAAACGCGAATGGCCGGCCGACTTCCTCCAAGCGCAAAGCGCTGCCGTTGTTGCTTGGGGGTGCGCCCCACAAGCTGGAGGACGGCCCGGCGAAGGTCCACGTAGGCCAGCCGGCGGTCAGTGGGGAGCTGTAGTGCGGCCAGCTGTGCCTCTCCCGTTAGCAGGGGGAGGAGGCGCGCCGCACGCTATTCCATCGGCCACCCCGAGGTCTCTGCAACCTGTTCAAAGAGCGTGAGGAAGGCCTCAGGGTCGTCCTGCGGGCCCATCTTCATCAGGGTGAGGGGGGCCGGTCCTGCGGCGGTGGACCCCTCTGATGCGAGGAGGTGCCGGAATGCCTGTCGCTCCTCCTGCTGAGCCAGCATCAGGGCCTCGAACCGCTGTTCCTGTTCCCTCCGGAGGGCGACTAGTGCCTGGTGCTGGCTTTGCTGGGCCATGGCGAGGGCGTGGACCAGCTCGGCTAAAGGGGAGGACTCCATGGGGCTGTTTTCTCCTGCGCTCCGTCCCAGGTTTCAGCACCACTGTAGCAACTCGGATGGGTGGGTGGAGCACAGAAGGACGGCAGGCCAGAACTGAGTTCACAAACACGTTTATTACAGCTTTTCAGCCTTAACTATACTTTGATCTACATATACACACACGCCACACACACATGTATTCTGGTCGGGAGAGAGCCCGCTCTGCCCTTGCTCTCTTCCTTAAATAGGGCGCGGCTCCTGGGAAGACACACAAACACAGGTTAATTCACATCAGGTGTAGTGATTCTGCCACTTACCTTCCCTGACTCTGCCCTCTGGTCACAGACCGACGCTTGACCACGCCACCACTGCCACACTGTTCCAGAGTTCTCTCTGCAGGCATAAAATTCTCCATGAAGTTCTAGAATTTTCAACATGGTTCCAGTATTCTCACTCCGGTTTTGGGATCTTCGTTGCAGAATTCTTACAGTGGTTGCTGAGTGCAGTTCAAGAATTTTCACTGCAGTTCTCAGAGCACCATTGTGGCTCTAGGTGCTTCAGCAGATCTACAGTCAACTCACAGGTCGAGAATTTTTAAAGGAACAATCCACCGTACTTCCATAATGAAATATGTTCTTCTCTGAATTGAGACGAGCTGATCCGTACCTCTCCGAGCTTTGCGCAACCTCCCAGTCAGTCAGACGCGCTGTCATTCCTGTTAGCAATGTAGCTAGGCTCAGCATGGCCAACGGCGTTTTTTGGGGCTGTAGTTAGATGCAACCAAACTCTTCCGCGTTTTTCCTGTTTACATAGGTTTATATGACCAGTGACATGAAACAAAGTTCAGTTACACAAATTGAAACGTGGCGATTTTCTATGCTATGGAAAGTGCGCACTATAATGACAGGCGTACTAACACCTTCTGCGGGCTTTGGCAGCGCATTGAGACCTGCACTGAGTGAAGGTCTCAATGCGCTGTCGAAGCGCGCAGAAGGTGTTAGTACGCCTGTCATTATAGTGCGCACTTTCCATAGCATAGAAAATCGCCACGTTTCAATTTGTGTAACTGAACTTGTTTCATGTCACTGGTCATATAAACCTATGTAAACAGGAAAAACGCGGAAGAGTTTGGTCGCATCTAACTACAGCCCCAAAAAACGCCGTTGGCCATGCTGAGCCTAGCTACATTGCTAACAGGAATGACAGCGCGTCTGACTGACTGGGAGGTCGCGCAAAGCTCGGAGAGGTACGGATCAGCTCGTCTCAATTCAGAGAAGAACATATTTCATTATGGAAGTACAGTGGATTGTTCCTTTAAAAGGATTTGTAGGAACCAAAGTTAAACTCTAGAACTTTCACTTCAGATGTAGTTAAAACCCTATCTACCCTGTGTGCAGTTTTGGGTTGTCAGTGTAGTCTTGGTTCTAGAATCAAAGTAGTACAGCATTATTGATCCTGCTACAGGTAATCCCCTCTGTGCCATAGTATGCTCTCAGGTGAGTTAGGTTCCATTTAGCTGCTTGGTGAACAGACCTTTAAATATCCTCATGTATTTAAGGTTCTTCCTGCGGTGGAGTCTTGTATTTGTTCTCAGTGGAATGTTTTTTCAGCAGGTGGCGTGAGGAACATGTCATGGTCATGTCAGTGTGCGAGACAGCGGAAAGACGTGGGAGCGTCTCAGATCCAATATGGCCCTGGAACCGCACAGATAATGCAACAATCACAAAAACAACAAAACAGAACACACACTTTCTTCAGGTACTGATGTTTTTTGGTGTGGTTGGAGAACCCTCAGTGTAGTTCCTCTGTGCAGTTCTAGAACGCTCTGTGTTGGTTTAGAATTCTCAGCGTACTGCAGTCTGTCCTCTCCGTGTGGATTCACAGTATCGTTCTAGAATCTTTAGTACACTTCTAGGGTCTTTAGATCTGTTCTGGAATTTTCCAGAACCTCAGTTTGGTTCCTCTGCGCAGTCGCAGGATCTTCTGGAATCTTTACTGTGGTTCTGTGTACAACTATAATACCTTCACTGTTCTTCTAAATTTATCTTGGAATCATTGGTATTGCTTTTGGATTTTTGGAACTTTTCTACAATGTTTGGTGCAGTTTTAGAGCCATCGCTGCAAATCTGTAATCCTGTGTTTTTCTCGCACCTCCTTTTGTGGTTCGAGAATCCTCAGTGAACTTGTTTGACTCAGTATGTGGTTCTAGGATCCGCTGTATGATTCTAGGACTTGGAGAGCAGTTCTCAGATCCTCAGTGTGGATTTGATTGTAGGTTCTTCAGGTTGGTTTCCGTGTTTCTGCACTTTTATGTTTTTAAAGATCATAAAGCTTTGCGGTTGAAGGGCTGGAGGTCCGGCAATGTTCCTGACCACACACACACACACACACACACACACAGCTGTCACATCAAGGGTACAAATGGAATATGTGTTTTAAAATCTCTCTCTCTCTAATGTTCTCAGATGTGTGTACATGGTATCATTTCATTTCATTTGGACACACACACACACACACACACACACACACACACACACACACACACACACACACACACTTTAGCTGAGTAACACAATCAGATCAGCAGTGAGAGATCACTTTGAATAATCCTGTGTAAATCTGTGGTTTAGGTGTGTGTGTGTGTGTGTGTGTGTGTGTGTGTGTGTGTGTGTGTGTGTGTGTGTGTGTGACCTCTAAAACTCATGTTTAGTCCTGCACACAGACGGTGTGTGTTAATGACCCAGACACTCACATGGCCTCCAAAGATATATTCATGACCATGCACCAAATGTACACCTGTTACACTGCGCTGCTGCATCACCTGCAGACACTGCACCAGCCACGTTCATGTCCATCCATCCGTCCGTCCGTCCGTCCGTCTGTTTATTTGTTTATATCTAATTTACAAGCTTAATCAATGTTCGAGTCCCAGTCAATGACGGCGTAAATCTGTGTTTTGCGTTTCTCCCACAGTGAATGTAAATGCACCATATGAACGAAAAACATGTTTATGGTGAGTTTCAAGCGATGGTACGTCATCACCTCACGCTTGAAAACATCTCCAGCATGTATCTAAGAGTGTTTCCACACCCAGGTCCTCAGCTCATTTGGGGCGGAGCTTATAATCGCAGGTTTGCGATGCCGTGACTCGATTGTGAAATTCCGTATGTCACATCTGTGCATGCAGTTTTGCAAAATGTTCATCTCTTTGGTTCATCCAGTGCTTCTGGGACTCACAGTGAGTCATGATGCAGTTCTTCACAATGTTCTCAGGACAAACCACAACGCTGAGCTAATTACAGATCGGTCCTTTCAAAGTCTGGATTTATTTTGCGCCAGTCACTGGAACAGCAGCATGACAGCAGAAACAGGAAGTGTCCTGACGAGTCCCTCGCACACCAACTCTGAACTTTCAGACAAAATATTCGTACGAAATCACACGACTCTTTAAATACGTGTGTTCTTACTCGCACCAAGAGTGAAACTCTGTATGATGAAAAGATATGTTCAGATCCATCTTGTTTTCACATTAGATATTAAATGTAGGTTTTCCACTGAGACACTGATGTCACACGACAGAAGGACGAGCAGAAACTGCTGGTGAAGCGTCCTTGAACAGCGTGTGAGTCTCTGCTCTGCACTGTGTCACTCACGTCTGGGAGCTGAGCGTCTCGAGCTCACCCGTGAACACACAACACCGTGAGCGCTCCGTCTCTGTTCCAACAGCAGGTGTGCCCAAAATGTTCTCCTTCCTGAGAGCGTGTCTACAGTTATTCTCATCACGACGAGAAGACTCCATTGTTCACTCTGGACAATACTGACAGTCACGCTGCGAAAACAGCATGAAACAAGCAGAAAACAGAACACGAAATATTTAAACCTTCACATCAGACTCAGTGTGTGTTCTCATCTCATCTCATTATCTGTAGCCGCTTTATCCTGTTCTACAGGGTCGCAGGCGAGCTGGAGCCTATCCCAGCTGACTACGGGCGAAAGGCGGGGTTCACCCTGGACAAGTCACCAGGTCATCACAGGGCTGACACATAGACACAGACAACCATTCACACTCACATTCACACCTACGCTCAATTTAGAGTCACCAGTTAACCTAACCTGCATGTCTTTGGACTGTGGGGGAAACCGGAGCACCCGGAGGAAACCCACGCGGACACGGGGAGAACATGCAAACTCCGCACAGAAAGGCCCTCGCCGGCCACGGGGCTCGAACCCGGACCTTCTTGCTGTGAGGCGACAGCACTAACCACTACACCACCGTGTCGCCAGTGTGTGTTCTCTGGGTGTGAAATGAATTTTTTGCATTTATGCATCACAATTTTGTGCCGTATCTGGTGTGTAAAGTCCTTTAGTCTGAACGCTGCGCTGTGCTGATTGCGTTTAACTTCCACACCCTGCTACGGAGCAGCCAAAGCAAATCCCACACCATCGTTTAAAGCAGACCATGGACTGGATCTCTCTCTCTCTCTCTCTCTCTCTCGCTCGCTCTCTCAAAACCAGTGTTCCCTCTTCACAAAAGCTCAGCTCAAAAAGAAACGGGTCTGGAAAAAAGAACTGAGTATGGAAAAAAAATTGACCTAAATTTTAAACAAAAAAAGGGCTGTGGCTTTCGTGGCCTTTCAGAAAACACAGAGGATAAACAGTGTTTGAGAGCAAATCCACAAACTCACATCGGGTTACAGCCCATCGTGTCTGTTCTGTCATTCTGCTGCACTCACGTCATGCCGTGCCATTAACATGACATTATACAGCTCCAGTGTAAATAATCTCAGGTGTGTGTACGTGTGTGTGCACATGTGTGTGCGCGTGCGTGCATGTGTGCATATGCGTGTGTGTGTGTGTGTGTAGAGTCAGGGTGACGCAGTGTAACTGGTTTGTCGTGTGCCACAGTGGAATTAATTCAGTACTGGAACTTTAACAACTTTCCTTGTGTGTGTGTGTGTGTGTGTGTGTGTGTGTGTGTGTGTGTGTGTAGAGTCAGGGTGACGCAGTGTAACTGGTTTGTCCTGTGCCACAGTGGAATTAATTCAGTACTGGAACTTTAACAACTTTCCTTGTGTGTGTGTGTGTGTGTGTGTGTGTGTGTGTGTGTAGAGTCAGGGTGACGCAGTGTAACTGGTTTGTCCTGTGCCACAGTGGAATTAATTCAGTACTGGAACTTTAACAACTTTCCTTGTGTGTGTGTGTGTGTGTGTGTGTGTGTAGAGTCAGGGTGACGCAGTGTAACTGGTTTGTCCTGTGCCACAGTGGAATTAATTCAGTACTGGAACTTTAACAACTTTCCTTGTGTGTGTGTGTGTGTGTGTGTGTGTGTGTGTGTGTGTGTGTGTGTGTGTGCGTGCGTGTGTGTGTGCGTGCGTGTGTGTGTGCGTGTGTGTGTGTGTGTAGAGTCAGGGTGACGCAGTGTAACTGGTTTGTCCTGTGCCACAGTGGAATTAATTCAGTACTGGAACTTTAACAACTTTCCTTGTGTGTGTGTGTGCGTGTGTGTGTGTGTGTGTGTGTGTGTGTGTGTGTGCGCGTGTGTGTGTGTGTGTGTGTGTGTAGAGTCAGGGTGACGCAGTGTAACTGGTTTGTCCTGTGCCACAGTGGAATTAATTCAGTACTGGAACTTTAACAACTTTCCTTGTGTGTGTGTGTGCGTGTGTGTGTGTGTGTGTGTGTGTGTGTGTGTGTGTGTGTGCGCGTGTGTGTGTGTGTGTGTGTGTGTGTAGAGTCAGGGTGACGCAGTGTAACTGGTTTGTCCTGTGCCACAGTGGAATTAATTCGGTACTGGAACTTTAACAACTTTCCTTGTGTGTGCGTGTGTGTGTGTGTGTGTGTGTGTGGCAGTGGGAGTTTTGTCTCTGAAGGCCATGATAAGGAGCCAAAAACCTGAAGATAAGAAAAAAACATAAACCATCGACAGAGAGAGAGAGAGAGAGAGAGAGAGAGAGAGGAATCAGACTTTCTGTGTACACTTTCAATCAAGGTCAAAGGTCAAAGCTGGGTGACTTTGATGTTTGTTATCTCATGTACCTGAGCTTCCAGGGGTCGTGTCCCAAACTGACCTACTGATGCTTGTCCTACAGAGGGCACTGGGGTGAGCGCGGGACAGTACAGGACTGTAACTGGGTCGAGTTCCTGAGTCCATCCTGATTACAGACACGTCACTGCACCTGTGAACGTGGGCGGGGTCTCTGGCCGGTGACATCATTTCCCACAGAGAGCTGGAGGACCTTCAGGTGGCGATGAAACTTTTACTCACAGTTTGATTTTATGTGAATGCAACAAGTGTATGGAACTTTCCAGAACTTTCCCAAACACATTTTTATTCCAAAGATCCAACTCAAGAGCCCTTTCTGTGCTTGACCAATCAGTGGTCTGCATTCTTTCTAGCCCCACCCACATGTTTGTTTTAGAGCATCAACTCATTCACCTCAGTGACTCTTCTGAATGTATCGACCTATTTACCTTCGTGACTCGTTTTAAACGATCGACTTGTTCACCTGACTTCAGACATGACCCTGTGTTTGACCAATCAGTGGTCAGTATCATATCTAGCTCCACCCACATGTTCTTTTCAAAGTATTGACTCATTTCCTTTAGTGATTTGTTTCTAAGTATTGGGTCTTTTGACTTGGTGACTCAGTTAAAAGTATCGACTCTTTCAGTTTACTGATTCATTTAAAAGGATTGACTCCGTCAGCTCAGTGAGACTTCTGCACTAATAATCCTGGAATCTGGGGGGTTCCAGGGAAGGATGCTCACTGAGGTCCCCTAAACATTACAGCTCCCCACCCCACCCCACCCCGCCCACTGTCCACTTCCAGCCTCAGTGGTGACGCTACGATTAAAAACCTGATACTGCTTCAAACTCAATGAGCCGTTCTGTACGGCATCTTGGTCAGAGTTTGATCCGTACCTGACAGCACCTATAAATCAGAAACATGTTGGTTTGGACATAAACACAGCCAAGGCAAATATTTAACCAACTGTGTGTTCAACTGTTCGACTTTTGTCTCAGCTGAGACACTGAGTGTGCTAACGCTGGAGCTGATGCTCACCCCAGCTGACGAAACATTACCTGCTGACTGTGACTCATCCCCTAAATGGAGTATTGATGAGTAAAGTTTTATATTTCGTTTCATTGTTTTGATGCTGTGTGTAAGAGAGTTACAGGTAACAAGCCGACTGTTCTCACATCTGTCATGTGGTAACTTGAAAGGGCCCTACTGAGGGGGTTTTGGGGTGGCGGCAGTGCACTGTATAGTGCCTTTATGGGGTGTTTAAAGTGCATATCACGGGTAAATTCAGGAGCAAGATTAATGTCATTCTCCTATTTTATATTAAACTTTGGTTAAATATCTGCCACATTCTGCATTCTCTGCATTTTTTTTACCTTGTGCAATACCAGAAAAATTCAGTTGAAATCAAGCCATTTGAGGCGAATTGGTCCGCCTCTGAAAAATTTGGCATTTGGATTTCCTGGCAAACATTGATTTTTGTGACGTCATCTGTGGGACGCCTCCCTCTGAATCCTACGTCAGTGCTGGTTTGTTTATGAGAAAATGACCTGGTGGTTTTCTGCAAATTTCTTCAACGTTATCGTGTAATTATTAAAATGGTTAACAGATTGTGACAGTTCATATGGGTGGGTGGAGCACAGAAGGACAGCAGGCCAGAACTGAGTTCACAAAACTCTTATTATTTTCACTTTTCAGTGCAAACTTTGATTCTCCCAGCCGCACACGCACGCGCACACACAAGTCGTCTGGTTGGGGAGAGAGCTCCCTCTGCTCTCGCTCTCTCTCCTTAAATGGGGCGCGGTCACTGGGAAGACACACAAACACAGTAATTAACATCAGGTGCAGTGATTCTGCCACTTACCTTCCCTGACTCCGCCCTCCGGTCACAGACCAACGCTTGACCACGCCCCCGCTGCCACATAGATGTATCGTAGGAGGGTGTAGCAACACCAATCATGATGGGATTAGTACTCATCGTTTCCCAAAAGACCGGACAATGAGAGAGAAACGGGAGCGCTTGGTCTACACAGGCTGTGCACTGAAACCGTGCGAAGCTCGCGCAGCCTGCTGGTGCTTCCGCAGGTGACGTCACGAATCTGGCTCCAGACTCCCTTGGGATTTTTCCAGACGCGTTTTGTTATTTTATTTTTTTCTGCTCTAGACAGATGGCCTTGTGCAAAATTACCCTTCTGGATGAGTGTGTAAAGCAGACCTGGGCATTTTATGGCCCGCGGGCCGCATCCGGCCCTTTGGTTCATTCTGACCGGCCCGCGTAAGGTTAATTAGAAATTACAAAATAAACGTATTTTCTAATTTTACCTCATGCATGGACTGAATGTGCATTGCTTTTATTTTGAAGTTGTGTTCAACAAAAACGCAATGCGCGCGACACGAACATGACATGAAATCCCACGAAACGTAATCCCGCAATAACTACTTCCGTAATTTGTCCAGACCAACCACAAACTTGTACGTCATCCTTCAAACGGTCCAGCCAATCACATAGTGTGACGTCACCAGCAGGCGCCGGAGCCCGAGCCGATCTGTAGATCTGATACCTACACCGAATCGACGTTGTTGCGAGCAGGTCACAAGAAGACTTTAGCCCCCAAAATGTCCGCAAAAAGAAGAAAGGTAGATGCCGAATGCAGGGCTTTCAACAAAACACGGACTGCTAAGTATTTATTTACTGAAGTCAGAGATAAAGCCATGTGTTTAGTTTGCGGAGAGCAGATCGCCGTGTTCAAAGACTACAATTTGAGTCGGCATTACCAGACGAAGCACGCTGAGAAATACCGAAACTTGACTGATGCTGAAATAGCGCGGACATCGGAAGCTTTGCTGGCTAAGCTAGAAAAGCAGCAAGGCTTTTTTACCAAGTGTCACACCTCCAGGGATTCAGCAACCAAGACCAGCTTTGTGCTTTCCCACAAAATCGCTAAAAACAGTAAGCCATTCTCGGAGGGGGAATTTGTGAAAGAGTGCTTGGTGGACTCGGTGCTTGGTGCTTGATATTTGGAGTAGAAAGACAATATTGTGATGTCTTTATTGTGTTTTGGGGTGAATGTGACTGAAAAAAAATGGTACAAACATTCACATTTTGTTAACCATTGTTTTGGGAAATTTGATTGAATAAATGACATTTTTTGTAAGGCAACCTTGTTTTTTCCATACTCTTACCAGTCTTAGCAGCTTGTAAAAACAATGTTATTTACTGCTTTATATAAAGAAATACAATAATATTATGCAGAATTTAGTTCAGCCTTCTGGTCCAGCCCTCCACAAAATGTTCTGTTTCTTATGTGGTCCCATGGAAAAATTATTGCCCACCCCTGGTGTAAAGGGACATTCTTTCATATAAAAAAACACGAACTTGGTCCAGAATATGCACTTTAAGGGGGTTTATAGTTGTCATTGCAGAAAGTACCAATATGGTGACCATCACGGGCCCATTTTCCTGAACTTTTTTGGGGAGCACCAAACATTTGCCTGGTTTACCTGTCCTAACAGAGCGCACCTGGTCTTTCGAAAGTATCGACTCCTGTGGATCATTTCAGTGGTGGTTCGAGCTTATTTCACCCGCCTCTATTATATGGGACAGGTTTGACTTTGAAGTCATTCCCCTCTCTGCAGTGCTTAAAGCTCTGAAAGAAATTGATCCCAAGAAATCTCATGGCCCTGATGGCCTAGATCCTGCCTTATTAAAACTGGCAGCTAACATCATAGCAGAGCCCTTGTCTTGCATATTTAACTTGTCTCTCTTGTCCAATGTTATTCCTGACATCTGGAAATCTGCTTATGTGTTGCCCCTCTTAAAAGGAGGGGACCCTTCCATTCTTGACAATTACCACCCTATTTCAAAATTATCTGTGTTTGCCAAGATCTTAGAATCTCTAGTAAATTCTTAGCTTGAGGACTTTCTCCAGAGCCACAATATACTTAGCCCAACACAGTTTAGGATCCAATATAGTACCATTACTGCAGCCACTCTGGTACTCAGTGACATCATCAATACTCTTGATAAGAAGATGAGCTGTGCTGCCCTATTCATTGACTTGTCTAAGGCCTTTGACACAGTTGACCACTGTATTTTACTGAAACGACTACAGGACATTGGCTTGGGTGAAAAGGCTGTCGGTTGGTTTAATAACTATTTTACCAACAGATCTCAAATTGTTAAAGCTGATGGGTATAGTTCTGACTCCCTGGGAATTAAAAGAGGTGTCCCACAAGGGTCCATCCTAGGCCCAATCCTCTTTACTATTTATAAAAACACCATTTTCTCTGCAGTAGAAAATGACAAAATTCACCTGTATGCAGATGATACAGTTTTATATTGCATGGCACCGACTTTAGTTCAAGCTTGCAAATCTCTTCAGCAGTGTTTCAATACACTGCAAGCCTCTTTCTCCAGTTTGAGATTAGTTTTAAATGCTAGCAAAACTAAGGTTATGCATTTTACAAAATCTCGCTCTCCTCCCACCCCCACTTTACTAAACGTCTCCACTCTGGAAAGGAAGTGTATTGAGAAAGTCTTTGCCTACAGTAGTGCTTGAAAGTTTGTGAACCCTTTAGAATTTTCTGTATTTCTGCATAAATATGACCTAAAAAATCATCAGATTTTCACACAAGTCCTAAAAGTAGATAAAGAGAACCCAGTTAAACAAATGAGACAAAAATATTATACTTGGTCATTTATTTATTGAGGAAAATGATCCAATATTACATATCTGTGAGTGGCAAAAGTATGTGAACCTTTGCTTTCAGTATCTGGTGTGACCCTCTTGTGCAGCAATAACTGCAACTAAACGTTTGCGGTAACTGTTGATCAGTCCTGCACATCAGCTTGGAGGAATTTTAGCCCGTTCCTCCGTACAGAACAGCTTCAACTCTGGGATGTTGGTGGGTTTCCTCACATGAACTGCTCGCTTCAGGTCCTTCCACAACATTTCCATTGGATTAAGGTCAGGACCTTGACTTGGCCATTCCAAAACATTAACTTTATTCTTCTTTAACCATTCTTTGGTAGAATGACTTGTGTGCTTAGGGTTGTTGTCTTGCTGCATGACCCACCTTCTCTTGAGATTCAGTTCATGGACAGATGTCCTGACATTTTCCTTTAGAATTCGCTGGTATAATTCAGAATTCATTGTTCCATCAGTGATGGCAAGCCGTCCTGGTCCAGATGCAGCAAAACAGGCCCAAATCATGACACTACCACCACCATGTTTCACAGATGGGATAAGGTTCTTATGCTGGAATGCAGTGTTTTCCTTTCTCCAAACACAACGCTTCTCATTTAAACCAAAAAGTTCTATTTTGGTCTCATCCGTCCACAAAACATTTTTCCAATAGCCTTCTGGCTTGTCCATGTGATCTTTAGCAAACTGCAGACAAGCAGCAATGTTCTTCTTGGAGAGCAGTGGCTTTCTCCTTGCAACCCTGCCATGCACACCATTGTTGTTCAGTGTTCTCCTGATGGTGGACTCATGAACATTAACATTAGCCAATGTGAGAGAGGCCTTCAGTTGCTTAGAAGTTACCCTGGGGTCCTTTGTGAACTCGCTGACTATTACACGCCTTGCTCTTGGAGTGATCTTTGTTGGTTGACCACTCCTGGGGAGGGTAACAATGGTCTTGAATTTCCTCCATTTGTACACAATCTGTCTGACTGTGGATTGGTGGAGTCCAAACTCTTTAGAGATGGTTTTGTAACCTTTTCCAGCCTGATGAGCATCAGCAACGCTTTTTCTGAGGTCCTCAGAAATCTCCTTTGTTCGTGCTGATACACTTCCACAAACATGTGTTGTGAAGATCAGACTTTGATAGATCCCTGTTCTTTAAATAAAACAGGGTGCCCACTCACACCTGATTGTCATCTCATTGATTGAAAACACCTGACTCTAATTTCACCTTCAAATTAACTGCTAATCCTAGAGGTTCACATACTTTTGCCACTCACAGATATGTAATATTGGATCATTTTCCTCAATAAATAAATGACCAAGTATAATATTTTTGTCTCATTTGTTTAACTGGGTTCTCTTTATCTACTTTTAGGACTTGTGTGAAAATCTGATGATGTTTTAGGTAATATTTATGCAGAAATATAGAAAATTCTAAAGGGTTCACAAACTTTCAAGCACCACTGTATAAATATCTAGGTATTTGGTTTGATGAGAAGCTCACTTTTAAAGTCCACATTGAGAATCTGGTGCGGAAACTGAGAGTAAAACTTTGATTTTATTTTAGAAACAGGTCTTGCTTTACTCTTCAAGCTAGGAAGAAACTGGTCAGTGCTACCTTCCTCCCAGTACTGGATTATGGGGATGTCATATTTATGCACACTGCCTCATCTACATTAAAAACACTTGACACAGTGTACCATGGTGCACTGCGTTTCATTTTAAATGCCAAATCACGTATACATCACTGCCGTCTTTATGAGATGGCTGGACTTAGCTCTCTGGCTCTGCGCAGATGGATTCACTGGCATATATTCATTTACAAAGCAATTATTGGCAAACTGCCCAGTTACCTTATTAATCTTCTGACCTGGAAAAATAGTACATACAATTTGCGTTCAAATGACGCTCAAATAAAATGGCCAAGGACGCATTATCCTAATGGGCTTCATGGGCAGCTGCCCAGGGCCTCAGCCACTAGGGGGCCTTGGAGGTAGCGAGATCGGAAAATATGTGTCAGATCACAGAATCCAGGGACACATGTCGGCCCGGGGGCATTTTGAGTTATTGACAGATTCAGAAAGTACAGTTTCTAAGCTTTCCAATGATGCCTTCCATGTGGACATCTGACAATATGTGAAGAATGTGTGGCCTTTTGAAAGTGTATACTTCTTAAAACAGAAAAGGGAGAAAATCGCCCTCAAAGTTTTCCATCTCAGCTACTCTGGGTGCAGGGCGGGCACATAATGCTGCTCATCTGCATGACATTAAGGAAAGCCCTACCCCCTACGAGCTAGCACAATACTACTTTCATGTAAACAAAGATCACCACGTCAATTTTCCTTTCATGCAAAGTATGCCCAACACAATTATGAAGTACAAAAATAAGTCCTGGGCAGCACGGTGGTGTAGTGGTTAGCGCTGTCGCCTCACAGCAAGAAGGTCCGGGTTCGAGCCCCGTGGCCGGCGAGGGCCTTTCTGTGCGGAGTTTGCATGTTCTCCCCGTGTCCGCGTGGGTTTCCTCCGGGTGCTCCGGTTTCCCCCACAGTCCAAAGACATGCAGGTTAGGTTAACTGGTGACTCTAAATTGAGCGTAGGTGTGAATGTGAGTGTGAATGGTTGTCTGTGTCTTTGTGTCAGCCCTGTGATGACCTGGCGACTTGCCCAGGGTGAACCCCGCCTTTCGCCCGTAGTCAGCTGGGATAGGATCCAGCTCGCCTGCGACCCTGTAGAACAGGATAAAACGGCTACAGATAATGAGATGAGATGAGAATGAGAAAAATAAGTCCTAAAGTATACTTTAACGTTTTGTGGTTGAAAAATTACTCACACTGTAAGAAAGAAAGATAGCACAATGATGACACAACTAACACAACACTAGTTTCATGTAAAGCCTCGGTCACAACTGGCCGTACCGTGCTCCTATGGCCGGTCTACATGCAAAAACCGCAAGAAACGCATGGAGAGCTCGCATGAAACGCACGAGAGCGCGCGTGTGAAAAGCACGAGAGCGCGCGTGTGATGTGCTGATTTTCGAGCCGTAGACTGGCCGTAGAGGTTCTTTGTCATGTCAAACAAACTCTACGGGCGCTTAAGTTTTTTTTCAGGTTGCAAGACAAACTTACGGCCAACGCGTGTCTTTCTCCGTGAACAAAAAAAAAACGCAGCGATTTGGGAAACGCCAAAAATCACACGGCCAAAAAATCGTATGTCCGGTTGTGACCTAGGCTTAACCAAACCACAACACTCTCCGTTACATGCAAAAATAACCACACAGCCTTAGATTAATAAACTCACCCCATCAGAAAGAGAAACGACGCCTTGCACACACCAATGCCTCCGATGGAATGTAATCCTAGAACGGTCCGTGTATCATCCGATCATTCAAGTATTCCATTCAATCTGGAAAACGAGGTTGCGTTTTTTTTTTGCTAGGAATGTTTATCTCCGATGTAAATATCATGTGTCAGCTCCTCTGCGCTCTGTTTAGCTTCCTCATTCCATAGTGAAATTACACGCCTGTATGCAGGTTAAGTAGCCACGAGCTCAACTCGCATCATACAGCTGATTCGCGAAAAAAAAAAAAAGACTTAAATCATCATGTGAATGGCCCATACCGTATGGTAATTTACCCACACCCCCCAGCAGGCTACAGTCCTGACAAAAATGAGACAATTTACAACAAAAAATGTATGCTTTTCCAACAAAACAATCTATTATCTGAAATACTGATTGCATTCTTCAAGATCTCAACCTGCACATGATGGAAAAAAACAAAAATAAAAAATTTCGAAAAAAATGCTTCTTTTGCGATTATCTCGGATTCGTTTCGGCCGACATGTGTCCCTGGATTCGGTGAGGGGTCACATATGAAAGGATATTTTCAGAAGTTTTGATCATACTGATAACATTTTTGATGCATTTTGCCACCCGTAAGGAAGCCCACCTTGTCCCATCGCATAAATCACCCGTCACTGTCAATATGATCGCTGTCCACCATGTCTTCGCACGCTACGCCAGCTTGAGTTCAATGATTTAATTAATGACTTCGCTTTCCAGAAAAGTAGGAAAGTGCCCTTGTAAGTTGACCCATGGCTGTGAAACTGAATGCGCAAAGCTGTGTGCCGCTGCTGTTTGGGACATTACGTGTGTGAAAGGATGAAATGTTTCACACAGCCAAACATTTTGAGATTTATTTCCGAGAAGCAAGATATTTTTCTTTCTTTGTTATCGCTCTTTGTTTTCACAAGTTAAAAGTCGCCTGGATTCCAAAATGAAAACGAACGGTTATATACCGAATGAATGTTCTTGTTCTGAATACTAAAGAAACTGTTGTAGGCCTCGGTTATGTTCTCGACATGTTGTTCATTGACTCACTCATTCAAAGGCTTCTTGAGGCTAAACTTTAGTGAACCAGACTTGTTAACCGTGATGTCTGATGGATGTTTTCATCATGCAGTTGCCTGTTTCACCATTGCTTTTTCTCCATTAAATAGGTGTTGATGGATATAAAGTTTTATCGTTCAATAGTATTTCTAATTGTGCCACTGTCATTATTTAAGTTTCTGTGTCTAGTTAGACTAGGGTGACCAGATTTCCCGAGTCTAAAACCGGGACACTTTGCGTGTGACCGTGATACTCGTGCACGCACACGCGTTCTGATGTAAACATCGGCTCAAACCATGGCTCAGACAGGTGCTTTTATCATTTTGTAGAAGCTCACTTTTATCAACATTTCAGAGAATAATCAAGTATTTTCTTGTTATCTACATGTACTTCTATCACAATTCAGTTAAAGTAAGAAAATCAGACAACAGATGTGATGATGGGGAATAGGCCAATAGCCTAAATTTCAACTGATTTATTTCACCTTTGTGAAAACGCCAAGAAAATGCATTGCTTCTATATTAACATCAATATTTTATGCGATGAACGTTTTTTTTAAACAATAGGCTATGCATTGTAACAGGAATGAGCGCATGAGCCTAATCGTTGTCACCTCCGAACCTTTACCCAAAATGCCTCTGTTTAATCTTAACCAGTGTCGGCTATTAACTATTTTGAAAATGTGAACCCTGAGTTGACAACAGCATCAAACAAGTCAAGACAATCTGTGATACAGATTAAAGACAGATGAAACCGATGAAAGACAACAGAAAATGTTTCAGAAACACAGCCGCCCACCCTAAAGAAGATGCCATTTTATTGCATATATTTACATGCTGAGTGAATTTGCTCCAGTAGCGCTTTATTGCCCGAGAGCCTGCTGGGAAACTGCGAACGAGTATTGTCGAAATGGGCCCGGGTAATGAGCAAGGCTTTGAGAGTAGGCGTGGTCATGCGATTCCTCTCGTCAGTCCAGGTGTTGCTCATGAGTGAAAATATTCGCTCAGCTGGAGCATTGGTGCCAGGTAGGCACATGGCAAACTGGTAAAGCTGGCTGACATTGCTGTAAGGAATCTCCCTACTCTTGAAGTGCGCGAACATGTCCGCCCAGCGCTCATCCGTGCGGCATTGTCGCGCAGTAGTTGACAGCCGCTAGTGAAAAAAAGCATTATAACGCGGCCTCTATATTGCAACATTGTACAAATAGATACATTGTAAGGTTGACTGCGCGCACGCGCACACTGATGCTGAATTGCTAGAAGCTTTATTGACATCGCGTTGGCTATATATGATCGCTGTAACCGGGACAGTTTGTTAGTGTTTGGTGTAAACTGGGACATTTCAGCGTCCCGACGGACCTTTGTCGGGACTGGGGACACGCAACTCAAAATCAGGACTGTCCCGGTCAAACCGGGACGTCTGGTCACGTTAAGTTAGACAGGCACGTCTGAGGGGGTGAATTTGCTGAGCGCAGTTGACAACAGGTGGGGGTGGGGCCTCGGGGGTGTGTCTGCCCAGGGCCTCGGCAAGGGTTAACGCGGCCCTGAAAATGGCTTTCAATTATTCTGCTCCTTCATATTGGAACCTTCTCCAAAAAGACATACAGCTTAGTGTATTTATTTCACTACAGCACTTTAAACAGCTACTAAAATACTTGAAATCAGACTGTTGCACATGTTTCCAATGACCCTTACCTATGTCCCTTTTCCCCATCAGATTTCTAATCATCAATTTAATGTGTTTTACTCTTCTTTGTTTTGTTCCTTGTTTGTACTGTCTATTATATGCAGTTTCTTTTATCTCTTCTGTTGGTTTTGATGTTGTTTTGTATTGTATACTTTGTTTTCTTTGTCTTAACAGTATGTGTTTATATTGTCTATACCGTACGTATTCCCAGGGCTCCCTTGCAAAAGAGATTTAATATCTCAATGGGATATCACCTGGTAAAATAAAAGACAAATAAATAAAAAAATAAAAAATATGGCGCCCTGGGTGACCCCCTCCTCCCCCCTCCCCCCACAGAAAAGTGACAAAAGCTGTGACCATCCCCCCCCCGCACTAAAAAAGGACCTTTCTGCACTAACTGTAGGTTTTATTCAGACATTTGGAACAACACAAATAAACAAATATAAAAAAATGATATAAACAGATACAAAAAATAAGCCTTATGAATATCAGAAAATAAGCAACAAAGACAAATCGAAACAAACAGTGGAAATAAAAAGAGAACAGAATTATTAGAATAAATGATTGCGATGGTTTTGCTGCAGGCTGCACACATGATCATCAAACTGTGTGAAATTATATCCAGTGTTTTGGAAATTAGTTGGATGGAAAACAGAATATTGTCACCCTGTGTAGCAGCATTACAATCACCATAGCAACAGGCTCACAAACACAAACGTCAGTGTTTTTACTCCACTGTTTTATTACCCGGATAATATTACACTCATCCTGCAATGACATACTGCAGCTACACACTGTTATCTTTTACACATTTCTCCTCTTCTTCTTTCCTGTTTTTCCTAAACTGGGCACCTGAGGGATGGCACGGAGGTGCAGTGGTCATCACTGTCACCTCACAGCAAGAAGGTTCTGGGTTTGAACCCCACGGCTGACGGTGTGGAGTTTGCATGTTGTGTCTGTGCGGGTTTCCTCCAGGCGCTCCATTTTCCTCCAAAGACATGTGGATTTGGTAGAACACCCAGACACTGGGCTTGTACAAGTCTGTGCATGCTCAGTGCTGGTCCCAAGCCCCAGTAGACTGGTGAGGGTCGCGTCAGGAAGGGCATCCGGGGTAAAAAGTGCCAGTGCTAGGATTAGCTATTCTATAATTAAGCACTTTATAAATAAAGAAATAAAACCTGATGGCTGATCCCTGAACTGTTCTTATCTATCTACCGTATGTTGATTTCACACTCAAGCATCATGACATCTCCCCCCATCCCCCCACACTGGGAGCCAGGATGAAACCAGTTCACCCTGCTGCTGTACACACTGGATTTATATTACTGACTTTATTCTTAATGATTTTATTCAAACCAGAAAAAAATACACCACTATTTCTGTGAAACTGTAAAGTAAGAGTGTTATGAACAAATTGTGGGGTCAAAGGTCAACCTACCCCCACCCCCTGGTCCCACCTGGAGAGAATATCCTCCCAGTGTAAAGATGTGCTTCCTGTCGTGGTTAAGGTGGTAGAACATCCATCCATCCATCCATCCATTATCTGTAGCTGCTTATCCTGTACAGGGTCGCGGGCGGGCTAGAGCCTATCCCAGCTGACTACGGGTGAAAGGCGGGGTTCACCCTGGACAAGTCGCCAGGTCATCACAGGGCTGACACATAGACACAGACAACCATTCACACTCACACCTACGCTCAATTTAGAGTCACCAGTTAACCTAACCTGCATGTCTTTGGACTGTGGGGGAAACCGGAGCACCCAGAGGAAACCCACGCGGACACGGGGAGAACATGCAAACTCCGCACAGAAAGGCCCTCGCCAGCCACGGGGCTCGAACCCGGACCTTCTTGCTGTGAGGCGACAGCGCTAACCACTACACCACCGTATTTCACAGTGGTAGAACACTATTCTAGATAAAAACAATTGAAACTAAATCACTGCATGTCGTGACAAGTTCATATCTACACAGCAAAATCCCCAGTGTTGAATTAACACCCAGAGTGTTGATTTAACACCCTACTGTGTTTATATAGGTCCAATTGGACACAAATTAACTCTAAAAGTGTTAATTCAACACTGAGGAATTTGCTGTGTACGGTGTCCAAGATACACACCTCACACAGGCAAATAAGCTAGAATTAATAATTACAGGAATTCTACAAAACATGAGAAAACAAACCTTGTTTCTTCATCTAAAGGCAGCAAACCAACTCAATTGAATTCACTCGATAGCAGCATGGATTTATGGGTGTGTCTGAAAAAGTGAATGATCCATTGTGTTTGCGCAGTTAACTCGGGTCGGACAATTTCATTGGGAGGAAAAAAGAAATTCAGAATACTGGCAAGATGCTGTTCAGGGGGCGGGGCAGGGGCAGGTCCCTGGTTCCATCCCTAAACCCACCACTGACTCCATTAAAGTGATGTAATGCCTTTTTGTAATGCTTTAAAATGAATATATGTCATTAGTAATGAATTAATAAAGCAGGGGAAAATAATATTGTTTGTTATTTTATTATCAAGTACAAAACTATCGATAAATCATGGCTTCCGGATCCCGGAAAAAGGCAGCCTTGTCCCAGGGCTTATCTCACATGATGTCACATGGTGAACCCCAGTTATCTGGGCCATTTCTGTTCATCTGACTCTGTGCTTGTTTACTCACCGAGATCGGATATTGTTGATGGAATCTTACAAAAATAATGATGTGAAAGCGCTGTGCTGTGTTGGGATGTTTAAATCCATGTACACCAGGACACTCAGTTCATGAATTTCTGAGAAATGACACTAATCTAAAGCGACAGTAGGTGAGGTTTGTGCAAATGAAACTGACACCCCCCTGTCAAGAAGAGGAGAGGTGTGGACAAGTTCATGACAGCCCGTGGAAATAAGCATCTTTTTTATTGTTATCAGTTAATAACCACCAGCTAATGATCTCGATTGATTTGAATATATTTACACTGGTGTTAGAGTCAAGGCACAAAGTGATGGACACTAATATTTCCATATTTCTATCTATTATAAAATGATGATATTTGTTATTTCATGTACTTGCACGTGATTTATACAAATCTAACTGAGTGAACTGGCATCTGTTTCTCATCTTTGGGGCTCGAAAAGATAACCATCTACTCCGGAATATCCTTCATAATCATCTGCATCTTCATCTGACATATAAGAATCCAATCACTATCAGAATTCTCTCCAAGACGTGATTCCATATGGAGACTGATCTGACCACTGCTGCACATGGGAACGGAACCCATCCCTGGATTGTTACACGTGTGACGTCACGCAGCCCTTCGGGATCTTCCGGTTCGGTCTTGGCAGATTCCGTGGAAATTAGCTGATCTTATTGATTTTCCATCAATTTATGGCCTTTTGGATCAGCTATGGCTTGAAAACACACAGTCAGTCAACAGAATGAGTGTTGCTTTGTACAAGGAAAAGAGTGGCGTTTAGGGACATAAACATTTCTTTCAATGTTTCAACTTTACAACCATCCACATGCCCCGTCACACCACTGCTGCTGATTCCCCCTTTTCCTTTCCTCATACTGGAGTGCTGTTGATCTGATCCCCTTCAGTGATAAAACTCTATAGTGAATGATAAAGTAGGAGGAGGAGAGAGGGTCAGGGAATAGAACACTCGGAGCTCCTGGGAAAGAGCAAACGACCCCATGTACATTCACTCATGTAGTTCCCCCTGAACCGGGCTGAAGGGTGTTATACTCTTGGTGTGTTTGTTCATTTACACTATCTATCTATCTATCTATCTATCTATCTATCTATCTATCTATCTATCTATCTATCTATCTATCTATCTATCTATCTGTCTGTCTGTCTGTCTGTCTGTCTGCGTGCTCACATGCACTAATAAACACGGCAGTAAAAAACATGTCATGAGCCCAAAGCAAAAATGCTTTGTTTGATTATTTTATCGGTTCATGCTCAGGAAGTAAAGTCCGTGTGAAACAGAGAGACAAGTCGGGACATGCCTGTGCATCCCTCCATCCACCCGCGCACACACACACCCACTCTCTCTCTCACACACTCTCACTCTCTCACACACACACTCTCTCTCTCTCACACACACACTCTCTCTCTCTCTCACACACACTCTCTCTCACACACTCTCTCTCTCACACACACTCTCTCTCTCACACACATACACTCTCTCTCTCTCACACACACTCTCTCTCACACACTCTCTCTCACACACACTCTCTCTCTCACACACATACACTCTCTCTCTCACACACACACACACACACACACACACTCTCTCTCTCACACACACACTCTCTCACTCTCTCTCTCTCTCTCACACACACTCTCTCTTCCTCTCACACTCTCTCTCTCTCTCACACACTCTCTCTCTTCCTCTCACACTCTCTCTCTCTCTCTCTCTCTCACACACACACACTCTCTCTCTCTCTCTCTCCCTCCCTCTCACACTCCCTCTCTCTCTCCCTCTCTCTCACACACACACACACACACACACACACACTCTCTCTCTCTTCCTCTCACACTCCCTCTCTCTCTCTCCCTCTCTCTCTGTCTCTCTCTCTCTCTCTCTCTCTCTCTCTCTCACACACACACACACACACACTCTCTCTCTTCCTCTCACACTCCCTCTCTCTCTCTCCCTCTCTCTCTGTCTCTCTCTCTCTCTCTCTCACACACACACACACACACTCTCTCTCTCTCTCAGCAGCAGCAGCAGTGTGAGAACCGGAGCGGAGCGCGTGCGGATTAATAACCGGGAACCGGGAGCTGAGTGAAGGTCAGAGACACTGCACCGGGATTCACTCCATACACACACACACTCTCTCTCTCTCTCTCACACACACACACACACACACACACACACGCTGTTGTTGTTTACATGCATAAGCCTCCTGAATTAGACTTAGAGAACCTTTATTGTCCTTCAGTCTGCAGCAAGTGGACACCGAGTGACATTCCGCTGCAGTTCGGCTCAGCACAGAAATAAATAGGAAGTGTATTAAATTAAATTAAATTAAATTAAATTAAATTATGCAGCAGAAATATTATAAAGTGCAATATTATAAAGTGACCTGTGGAATTAGGAATTGTTTGAATTATAAATCGAAGTTCAGAGTTTGGGTTTGGAGTTCAGCAGTCTGGTGTCCTGGGGAAAGCTGTTCCAGAAGCTGGTGGTCCTGCACCGAATGCTGCGGAACCTCTTTCCAGAGGCCAGAGGGAGAACAGCCCATAGTGAGGGTGCGAGGGGTCACTGATGATGTTCCTGGCTCGAGACATGCAGCGCCTTGGTGCGAGGTCCTGAATGGAGGGAAGAGAAGTCCCAGTGATTTTCTCTGCTGCCCTCAGCGCTCTCCTCACAGTCTTCCAGTCAGAGGCGCTGCAGCCTCCACACCGCACAGATGCAGCTGGTCAGAGCGCTCTCTATGGTGCCTCTGTAGAATGTAGTGAGGATGGGCGAGGGCAGGTGGGCTCTCCTCATCCTACACAGGAAGTGCAGACGCTGCTGTGCCTTCTTGATCAGTGACATGGTGTTCACAGACCAGGTGAAGTTGTCTGTGATGTGCACCCCCAGGAACTTGGTGCTATTGACCACCTCCACGGCCATGTTGCTGATGTGAAGTGGAGCATGGCTGGGTTGGTTTTTCCTGAAGTCAACAATGATCTCTTTAGTTTTGTCCATGTTCAGGATCAGGTTGTTTTCTCTGCACCAGCCCACCAGCTGCTCCACCTCCTCTCTATAGGCCAGGTCGTTATCGTCCCTGACGAGGCCCACCACTGTGTCGTCCGCAAACTTCACAATGTGGTTGCTGGCAGCCCTGGGGACGCAGTCGTGTGTCATCAGCGTGAACAGCAGAGGGTTCAGGACACGGCCCTGAGGGGAGCCTGTGCTGAGGGTGAGGACACTGGAGGTGTTCTGTCCGACCAGAAACCTCACTTCTCTTATTAATATCCTCCTGTTTTGGGGTTCTGAGTCATGTGCTGATGTTTTGTGAGTGGATTTAGACCCACAGCATTCGAAACTGGGACTGAAATCCAAAAAAATCTGATTTTATATCAAACTGAAATTTCAAATCAGATTTGGCCCTGAAATTAATCTGCTTTTAACCTTCAACGTTTTTTTTTAAACTGAATAAAAAATGTGACCGAAAGCCTTTGAGAAATTCATCTCAATTACACACTTCATTACTATTCACACGTTTCTACGGCAACATCTTCATTACATCAGCAATTAAAACGCAAAAGTCAGAACGAACTCCAAGTTGAATGCAGTGAGACAGAAACAGAAAGTGGAGGAGAAAAATAAAAATGTTTATTCGATGTGTGTGAGACAGAAATCAGAGCCACAATAAATGTGTTTGGATTCAAATCCAGAAAACTCGACTTTTATTTAATGTTTGTGATAAAAAATCATCAAACTTCTCACTGAAGTAAAGACTCAAACGCAGCTCCTTACAGCTGAGAGGAATCCAACAACAGAGTCTCTCTTTCTGAAAAAGTTCCACATGGGGTAGAACCCGTACTGATCCGGAGAACCCTTAAAGAACCATTAAACCATCACTGGACCAGAGACCACGACGGGGAAATGTTAAACTTCTGATACGTTCTAGATCTTAATAACATATTAATGAGCACTAATGTGGAGTGTTGACTGCACACTTACCCAGTGCCCACACACACACACACACACACACACACACACACACACACACACACACACACACACACACACACAGAGCACAGGTTCTGTACGGGTTCTTTAACGGTTCCATGATTCATTCCTGAACTCAGGACACTGTCTTTGTGGAGGTTTGCCTGTTCCACAGTGGTTTCCTTCAGGTTCTCCAGTTTCCTCCCACTTTTCAAAAACATGTATCAACTCGTTCACCTGATAGACTCATCTGAAAGATTCAACTCATCTGAACGATTCGACTCGTTCACCTTCGTGACTCCTTTAAAAAGGCTGTGAAATGAAGACTTCTGTCTCCCTGCAGATGGCCTGTGCAGAAGATGAGTTTTCTCTTCATGGTGAATGTCGGAGGTGTCCACGCTGTCCCCCAGGATATGAACTGAAACAGGTGAGAGAACCGAGCGAGAGAACGGAGAACAAGAGGAGTGAAGGAGAGGAGGAAAGGAAAGGAGGGAAGAAAGATGATGGGGCTCAAAGGAATAAATCCTGTGTATGATTTATTCAGAAGAACTAACAGGTGGGCAGGGTCTTTCAGCTTAGTGGGAGGATCTTAGCTGTCCGTTAAACAAGGGGGCGTGGCAATAAATAGGAAGTAGCATTTGTAAGTGACAGTGCTTGATGCACAATGCAGAATAAATCTAATCTATGTGTGTGTGTGTGTGTGTGTGTGTGTGTGCAGGATTGTGGCTATGGGGTGGGCAGTGCCAGTGTGTGTGGTGTGTGCGATCAACGCTGGTTTAAGGAGGACTGGGGCTCTCACTTGTGCCGGATGTGTCAGAACTGTGGCCGACTTAACAGACAGGAACTCACACCATGCACACACACACACAACGCTGTGTGTGGAGATTGTCTGTTTGGGTACACACACACACACACACACACACACACACACACAAAAAAAAAAAAAAAAAAAACCCAAATCCCTGCATTCTGATTGGTTATTCTTTGTAGGTTCTACAGTAAAAGGCGATTGGATGGACTGCAGGATTTGGAGTGTTTGCCTTGTGGTTCTGCTCACATCAAACACACACAGTGCGGTTAGTCTCACACACACACACACACACACCCCATTCCCACTCACAGTAAGAACCGTAAAGTTTCTGTAATTTTGGTGAAATGGTGTCATGTGTGAATGGAAATAAACCAGAAACGTTCAAACATGAATCCGTCAACAGAGTAGCGTTTTGTTCCTTTTGTCGCGGCTCCAGTGGGAATCAGAACCGTCAGATTATGTGTTGTGATGGTGGTGACGTTTCTGGCGGTGATGTAAATGATGATATAGTGATGTTGTGACGGTGGTGACGTTTCTGGCGGTGATGTAAATGATGATATAGTGATGTTGTGACGGTGGTGACTTTTCTGGCGGTGATGTAAATGATGATATAGCGATGTTGTGATGGTGGGGACGTTTCTGGCGGTGATGTAAATGATGATGTAGTGATGTGATGGTGGTGACATTGCTGGCAGTGATGTAAATGATGATGTAATGATGTGATGGTGGTGACGTTGCTGGTGGTGATGTAAATGATGACGTAATGATGTTGTGATGGTGGTGACGTTGCTGGCGGTGATGTAGTTGATGACGTAATGATGTTGTGATGGTGGTGACGTTGTTGGCGGTGAAGTAAATGATGTAGTGATGTTGTGACGGTGGTGACGTTGCTGGCGGTGATGTAAATGATGACGTAATGATGTTGTGATGGTGATGACGTTTCTGGCAGTGATGTAAATGATGATGTAGTGATGTGACGGTGGTGACGTTTCTGGCGGTGATGTAAATGATGATGTAGTGATGTTGTGATGGTGGTGATGTTGCTGGCAGTGATGTAGATGATGATGTAGTGATGTGACGGTGGTGACGTTTCTGGCGGTGATGTAAATGATGATGTAGTGATGTTGTGATGGTGGTGACGTTGCTGGTGGTGATGTAAATGATGACGTAATGATGTTGTGACAGTGGTGACGTTGCTGGCGGTGATGTAAATGATGATGTAGTGATGTTGTGATGGTGGTGACGTTGCTGGTGGTGATGTAAATGATGACGTAATGATGTTGTGACAGTGGTGACGTTGCTGGCAGTGATGAAAATGATGATGTAGTGATGTTGTGATGGTGGTGACGTTGCTGGCGGTGATGTAGATGATGATGTAGTGATGTTTTGATGGTGGTGACGTTGCTGGCAGTGATGTAAATGATGATATAGTGATGTTGTGACGGTGGTGACGTTTCTGGCGGTGATATAGATGATGATGTAGTGATGTTGTGATGGTGGTGACGTTGCTGGCGGTGATGTAAATGATGATATAGTGATGTTGTGACGGTGGGGACGTTTCTGGCGGTGATGTAAATGATGATGTAGTGATGTGATGGTGGTGACATTGCTGGCAGTGATGTAAATGATGATGTAATGATGTGATGGTGGTGACGTTGCTGGTGGTGATGTAAATGATGACGTAATGATGTTGTGATGGTGGTGACGTTGCTGGCGGTGATGTAGATGATGACGTAATGATGTTGTGATGGTGGTGACGTTGTTGGCGGTGAAGTAAATGATGTAGTGATGTTGTGACGGTGGTGACGTTGCTGGCGGTGATGTAAATGATGACGTAATGATGTTGTGATGTGACGGTGGTGACGTTTCTGGCGGTGATGTAAATGATGATGTAGTGATGTTGTGATGGTGGTGACGTTGCTGGTGGTGATGTAAATGATGACGTAATGATGTTGTGACAGTGGTGACGTTGCTGGCGGTGATGTAAATGATGATGTAGTGATGTTGTGATGGTGGTGACGTTGCTGGTGGTGATGTAAATGATGACGTAATGATGTTGTGACAGTGGTGACGTTGCTGGCAGTGATGTAAATGATGATGTAGTGATGTTGTGATGGTGGTGACGTTTCTGGCGGTGATGTAAATGATGATGTAGTGATGTTGTGATGGTGGTGATGTTGCTGGCGGTGATGTAAATGATAATATAGTGATGTTGTGACATTGGTGACATTTCTGGCGGTGATGAAAATGATGATGTAGTGATGTTGTGATGGTGGTGACGTTGCTGGCGGTGATGTAGATGATGATGTAGTGATGTTTTGATGGTGGTGACGTTGCTGGCAGTGATATAAATGATGATATAGTGATGTTGTGACGGTGGTGACGTTTCTGGCGGTGATGTAGATGATGATGTAGTGATGTTGTGATGGTGGTGACGTTGCTGGCGGTGATGTAAATGATGATATAGTGATGTTGTGACGGTGGTGACGTTTCTGGCAGTGATGTAAATGATGATGTAGTGATGTGATGGTGGTGACGTTGCTGGCAGTGATGTAGATGATGTAGTGATGTTGTGATGGTGTTGACGTTGCTGGCGGTGATGTAAATGATGATATAGTGATGTTGTGATGGTGGTGACGTTTCTGGCGGTGATGTAAATGATGATGTAGTGATGTTGTGATGGTGGGGATGTTGCTGGCAGTGATGTAGATGATGATGTAGTGATGTTGTGACGGTGGTGACGTTTCTGGCGGTGATGTAAATGATGATATAGTGATGTTGTGATGGTGGTGACGTTTCTGGCGGTGATGTAAATGATGATGTAGTGATGTTGTGATGGTGGGGATGTTGCTGGCAGTGATGTAGATGATGATGTAGTGATGTTGTGACGGTGGTGACATTTCTGGCGGTGATGTAAATGATGATATAGTGATGTGATGGTGGTGATGTTGCTGGCGGTGATGTAAATGATGATATAGTGATGTTGTGATGGTGGTGACGTTGCTGGCGGTGATGTAGATGATGATATAGTGATGTTGTGATGGTGGTGATGTTGCTGGCAGTGATGTAGATGATGATATAGTGATGTTGTGACGGTGGTGACGTTTCTGGCGGTGATGTAAATGATGACGCAATGATGGTGTGATGGTGGTGACGTTGTTGGCGGTGATGTAAATGATGATGTAGTGATGTTGTGCCGGTGGTGACGTTGCTGGTGGTGATGTAAATGATGATGTAGTGATGTGATGGTGGTGACGTTGCTGGCGGTGATGTAAATGATGACGTAATGATGTTGTGATGGTGATGACGTTTCTGGCAGTGATGTAAATGATGATGTAGTGATATTGTGATGGTGGTGATGTTGCTGGCAGTGATTTAGATGATGATGTAGTGATGTGACGGTGGTGACGTTTCTGGCGGTGATGTAAATGATGATGTAGTGATGTGATGGTGGTGGCGTTTCTGGCGGTGATATAAATGATGATGTAGTGATGTGATGGTGGTGACGTTGCTGGTGGTGATGTATATGATGACGTAATGATGTTGTGACGGTGGTGACGTTTCTGGCGGTGATGTAAATGATGATATAGTGATGTTGTGATGGTGGTGACGTTGCTGGCGGTGATGTAGATGATGATATAGTGATGTTGTGATGGTGGTGATGTTGCTGGCAGTGATGTAGATGATGATATAGTGATGTTGTGACGGTGGTGACGTTTCTGGCGGTGATGTAAATGATGACGCAATGATGGTGTGATGGTGGTGACGTTGTTGGCGGTGATGTAAATGATGATGTAGTGATGTTGTGCCGGTGGTGACGTTGCTGGTGGTGATGTAAATGATGATGTAGTGATGTGATGGTGGTGACGTTGCTGGCGGTGATGTAAATGATGACGTAATGATGTTGTGATGGTGATGACGTTTCTGGCAGTGATGTAAATGATGATGTAGTGATATTGTGATGGTGGTGATGTTGCTGGCAGTGATTTAGATGATGATGTAGTGATGTGACGGTGGTGACGTTTCTGGCGGTGATGTAAATGATGATGTAGTGATGTGATGGTGGTGGCGTTTCTGGCGGTGATATAAATGATGATGTAGTGATGTGATGGTGGTGACGTTGCTGGTGGTGATGTATATGATGACGTAATGATGTTGTGACGGTGGTGACGTTTCTGGCGGTGATGTAAATGATGATGTAGTGATGTTGTGATGGTGGTGACGTTTCTGGCGGTGATGTAAATGATGATATAGTGATGTTGTGATGGTGGTGACGTTTCTGGCGGTGATGTAAATGATGATGTAGTGATGTTGTGATGGTGGGGATGTTGCTGGCAGTGATGTAGATGATGATGTACTGATGTTGTGACAGTGGTGACATTGCTGGCGGTGATGTAAATGATGATATAGTGATGTTGTGACGGTGGTGACGTTTCTGGCAGTGATGTAAATGATGATGTAGTGATGTGATGGTGGTGACGTTACTGGCGGTGATGTAAATGATGATATAGTGATGTTGTGACGGTGGTGACGTTTCTGGCAGTGATGTAAATGATGATGTAGTGATGTGATGGTGGTGACGTTGCTGGCAGTGATGTAGATGATGTATTGATGTTGTGATGGTGTTGATATTGCTGGCGGTGATGTAAATGATGATATAGTGATATTGTGATGGTGGTGAAGTTTCTGGCGGTGATGCAAATGATGATGTAGTGATGTGATGGTCGGGATGTTGCTGGCAGTGATGTAGATGATGATGTAGTGATGTTGTGACGTTGTTGACGTTTCTGGCGGTGATGTAAATGATGATATAGTGATGTGATGGTGGTGATGTTGCTGGCGGTGATGTAAATGATGATGTAGTTATGTTGTGATGGTGGTGATGTTGCTGGCGGTGATGTAAATGAGGACGTAGTGATGTTGTGACGGTGGTGACGTTTCAGGCGGTGATGTAAATGGTGATTTAGTGATGTTGTGATGGTGGTGATGTTGCTGGCAGTGATGTAGATGATGATGTAGTGATGTGACGGTGGTGACGTTTCTCGCGGTGATGTAAATGATGATGTAGTGATGTTGTGATGGTGGTGATGTTGCTGGCAGTGATGTAGATGATGATGTAGTGATGTGACGGTGGTGACGTTTCTGGCGGTGATGTAAATGATGATGTAGTGATGTTGTGATGGTGGTGACGTTGCTGGTGGTGATGTAAATGATGATGTAGTGATGTTGTGACGGTGATGACGTTTCTGGCGGTGATGTAAATGATGATGTAGTGATGTTGTGATGGTGGTGACGTTTCTGGCGGTGATGTAAATGATGATGTAGTGATGTTGTGATGGTGGTGACGTTGCTGGCAGTGATGTAAATGATGATGTATTGATGTTGTGATGGTGGTGATGTTGCTGGTGGTGATGTAGATGATGTAGTGATGTTGTGACGGTGGTGACGTTTCTGGCGGTGATGTAAATGATGATGTAGTATTGTTGTGATGGTGGTGATGTTGCTGGCGGTGATGTAAATGATGATGTAGTAATGTTGTGATGGTGGTGACGTTTCTGGTGGTGATGTAAATGATGATGTAGTGATGTTGTGATGGTGGTGATGTTGCTGGCGGTGATGTAAATGATGATGTAGTGATGTTGTGATGTTGGTGACATTTCTGGCGGTGATGTAAATGATGATGTAGTGATGTTGTGATGGTGGTGATGTTGCTGGCGGTGATGTAAATGATGATGTAGTGATGTGATGGTGGTGACGTTTCTGGTGGTGATGTAAATGATGATGTAGTGATGTTGTGATGGTGGTGACGTTGCTGGTGGTGATGTAGATGATGTAGTGATGTTGTGACGGTGGTGACGTTTCTGGCGGTGATGTAAATGATGATGTAGTATTGTTGTGATGGTGGTGATGTTGCTGGCAGTGATGTAGATGATGATGTAGTGATGTTGTGATGGTGGTGACGTTTCTGGCGGTGATGTAAATGATGATGTAGTGATGTTGTGATGTTGGTGACGTTTCTGGCGGTGATGTAGATGATGATGTAGTGATGTTGTGACGGTGGTGACGTAGCTGGCGGTGATGTAAATGATGATGTAGTGATGTTGTGACGGTGGTGACGTTGCTGGTAGTGATGTAAATGATGATGTAATGATGTTGTGATGGTGGTGACATTGCTGGCGGTGATGTAAATGATGATATAGTGATGTTGTGACGGTGGTGACGTTTTTGGCGGTGATGTAAATGATGATGTAGTGATGTTGTGTTGGTGGTGACATTGCTGGCGGTGATGTAAATGATGATATAGTGATGTTGTGATGGTGGTGATGTTGCTGGCGGTGATGTAAATGATGATGTAGTGATGTCACGGTGGTGACGTTTCTGGCGGTGATGTAAATGATGATGTAGTGATGTTGTGACGGTGGTTATGTTGCTGGCAGTGATGTAAATGATGATGTAATGATGTTGTGATGGTGGTGACGTTGTTGGCGGTGATGTAAATGATGATGTAGTGATGTTGTGACGGTGGTGACGTTGCTGGCGGTGATGTAAATGATGATGTAGTGATGTTGTGATGGTGGTGACGTTGCTGGCGGTGATGTAAATGATGATGTAGTGATGCTGTGACGGTGGTGATGTTGCTGGCGGTGATGTAAATGATGATGTAGTGATGTTGTGATGGTGGTGACGTTGCTGGCAGTGATGTAAATGATGATGTAGTGATGTTGTGACGGTGGTGATATTGCTGGCGGTGATGTAAATGATGATGTAGTGATGTTGTGATGTTGGTGATGTTTCTGGCGGTGATGTAGATGATGATATAGTGATGTTGTGATGGTGGTGATGTTGCTGGCAGTGATGCAGATGATGATATAGTGATGTTGTGACGGTGGTGATGTTGCTGGCAGTGATGTAGATGATGATATAGTGATGTTGTGACGGTGTTGATGTTGCTGGCGGTGATGTAAATGATGATGTAGTGATGTTGTGATGGTGGTGATGTTGCTGGCGGTGATGTAAATGATGATATAGTGATGTTGTGATGGTGGTGACGTTTCTGGCGGTGATGTAAATGATGATGTAGTGATGTTGTGATGGTGGTGACGTTGCTGGCAGTGATGTAGATGATGATGTAGTGATGTTGTGATGTTGGTGACGTTGCTGGCAGTGATGTAAATGATGTAGTGATGTTGTGACGGTGGTGATATTGCTGGCGGTGATGTAAATGATGATGTAGTGATGTTGTGATGTTGGTGATGTTTCTGGCGGTGATGTAGATGATGATGTAGTGATGTTGTGACGGTGGTGATGTTGCTGGCGGTGATGTAAATGATGATGTAGTGATGTTGTGATGGTGGTGACGTTGCTGGCAGTGATGTAAATGATGATGTAGTGATGTTGTGACGGTGGTGATGTTGCTGGCGGTGATGTAAATGATGATGTAGTGATGTTGTGATGGTGGTGATGTTGCTGGCAGTGATGTAGATGATGATATAGTGATGTTGTGACAGTGTTGATGTTGCTGGTGGTGATGTAAATGATGATGTAGTGATGTTGTGATGGTGGTGACGTTGCTGGCAGTGATGTAAATGATGATGTAGTGATGTTGTGACGGTGTTGATGTTGCTGGCGGTGATGTAAATGATGATGTAGTGATGTTGTGATGTTGGTGATGTTTCTGGCGGTGATGTAGATGATGATATAGTGATGTTGTGATGGTGGTGATGTTGCTGGCAGTGATGTAGATGATGATATAGTGATGTTGTGACGGTGGTGATGTTGCTGGCAGTGATGTAGATGATGATATAGTGATGTTGTGACAGTGTTGATGTTGCTGGTGGTGATGTAAATGATGATGTAGTGATGTTGTGATGGTGGTGATGTTGCTGGCGGTGATGTAAATGATGATGTAGTGATGTTGTGATGGTGGTGACGTTTCTGGCGGTGATGTAAATGATGATGTAGTGATGTTGTGATGGTGGTGATGTTGCTGGCGGTGATGTAAATGATGATGTAGTGATGTTGTGATGGTGGTGACGTTTCTGGCGGTGATGTAAATGATGATGTAGTGATGTTGTGATGGTGGTGATGTTGCTGGCGGTGATGTAAATGATGATGTAGTGATGTTGTGATGGTGGTGATGTTGCTGGCGGTGATGTAAATGATGATGTAGTGATGTTGTGATGGTGGTGATGTTGCTGGCGGTGATGTAAATGATGATGTAGTGATGTTGTGATGGTGGTGATGTTGCTGGCGGTGATGTAAATGATGATGTAGTGATGTTGTGATGGTGGTGATGTTGCTGGCAGTGATGTAGATGATGATATAGTGATGTTGTGACGGTGTTGATGTTGCTGGCGGTGATGTAAATGATGATGTAGTGATGTTGTGATGGTGGTGATGTTGCTGGCGGTGATGTAAATGATGATATAGTGATGTTGTGATGGTGGTGATGTTGCTGGCAGTGATGTAGATGATGATATAGTGATGTTGTGACGGTGTTGATGTTGCTGGCGGTGATGTAAATGATGATGTAGTGATGTTGTGATGTTGGTGACGTTTCTGGCGGTGATGTAGATGATGATGTAGTGATGTTGTGATGTTGGTGACATTTCTGGCGGTGATGTAGATGATGATATAGTGATGTTGTGACGGTGTTGATGTTGCTGGCGGTGATGTAAATGATGATGTAGTGATGTTGTGATGTTGGTGACGTTTCTGGCGGTGATGTAGATGATGATATAGTGATGTTGTGATGTTGGTGACGTTTCTGGCGGTGATGTAGATGATGATGTAGTGATGTTGTGACGGTGGTTATGTTGCTGGCGGTGATGTAAATGATGATTTAGTGATGTTGTGATGTTGGTGACGTTTCTGGTGGTGATGTAGATGATGATGTAGTGATGTTGTGACGGTGGTGATGTTGCTGGCGGTGATGTAAATGATGATGTAGTGATGTTGTGATGTTGGTGACGTTTCTGGCGGTGATGTAGATGATGATGTAGTGATGTTGTGACGGTGGTGATGTTGCTGGCAGTGATGTAGATGATGATATAGTTATGTTGTGACGGTGGTGATGTTGCTGGCGGTGATGTAAATGATGATGTAGTGATGTTGTGATGTTGGTGACGTTTCTGGCGGTGATGTAAATGATGATGTAGTGATGTTGTGATGTTGGTGACGTTTCTGGCGGTTATGTAGATGATGATGTAGTGATGTTGTGACGGTGGTGATGTTGCTGGCGGTGATGTAAATGATGATGTAGTGATGTTGTGATGTTGGTGACGTTTCTGGCGGTTATGTAGATTATGATATAGTGATGTTGTGACGGTGGGGATGTTGCTGGCGGTGATGTAGATGATGATATAGTTATGTTGTGACGGTGGTGATGTTGCTGGCGGTGATGTAAATGATGATGTAGTGATGTTGTGATGGTGGTGACGTTGCTGGCGGTGATGTAGATGATGATGTAGTGATGTTGTGATGGTGGTGATGTTGCTGGCGGTGATGTAGATGATGATGTACTGATGTTGTGACAGTGGTGATGTTGCTGGCGGTGATGTAGATGATGATGTAGTGATGTTGTGACGGTGGTGATGTTGCTGGCGGTGATGTAGATGATGATGTAGTGATGTTGTGACGGTGGTGATATTGCTGGCGGTGATGTAGATGATGATGTAGTGATGTTGTGATGGTGGTGACGTTGCTGACGGTGATGTAGATGATGATGTAGTGATGTTGTGATGGTGGTGATGTTGCTGGCGGTGATGTAAATGATGATGTAGTGATGTTGTGATGGTGGTGATGTTGCTGGCGGTGATGTAGATGATGATGTAGTGATGTTGTGACGGTGGTGATGTTGCTGGCGGTGATGTAGATGATGATGTAGTGATGTGATGGTGGTGATGTTGCTGGCGGTGATGTAAATGATGATGTAGTGATGTTGTGATGGTGGTGATGTTGCTGGCGGTGATGTAGATGATGATGTAGTGATGTTGTGATGGTGGTGACGTTGCTGGCGGTGATGTAGATGATGATGTAGTGATGTTGTGATGGTGGTGATGTTGCTGGCGGTGATGTAGATGATGATGTAGTGATGTTGTGATGGTGGTGATGTTGCTGGCGGTGATGTAAATGATGATGTAGTGATGTTGTGATGGTGGTGATGTTGCTGGCGGTGATGTAGATGATGATGTAGTGATGTTGTGATGGTGGTGATGTTGCTGGCGGTGATGTAGATGATGATGTAGTGATGTTGTGATGGTGGTGATGTTGCTGGCGGTGATGTAAATGATGATGTAGTGATGTTGTGATGGTGGTGATGTTGCTGGCGGTGATGTAGATGATGATGTAGTGATGTTGTGATGGTGGTGATGTTGCTGGCGGTGATGTAGATGATGATGTAGTGATGTTGTGATGGTGGTGATGTTGCTGGCGGTGATGTAAATGATGATGTAGTGATGTTGTGATGGTGGTGACGTTGCTGGCGGTGATGTAGATGATGATGTTGTGATGTTGTGACAGGAGTCAACCAGATATGTGAAGCTTGTTTTCATGGACATGTGCAATTATGATCAACTACATACATTATAATAATAATTCCAACAATAACAAATAATAATGACAAAACAATGTACTGAAATAAAAGTATGAATGTGGGCTCTCTCTACCTCTTCCTCCCTCCCCTCTTCTCCCTCTCTCTCTCTCTCTCTCTCTCTCTCTCTCCCTCTTCCTCCCCCTTCTCTCTCTCTCTCTCTCTCTCTCTCTCTCTCCCTCTCCCTCCCCCTTCTCTCTCTCTCTCCCTCTTCCTCCCCCTTCTCTCTCGCTCTCTCTCTACCTCTTCCTCCCTCCCCTCTTCTCCCTCTCTCTCTCTCTCTCTCTCTCTCTATCTCTCTCTCTCTCTCCCTCTTCCTCCCCCTTCTCTCTCTCTCTCTCTCTCTCTCTCTCCCTCTCCCTCCCCCTTCTCTCTCTCTCTCCCTCTTCCTCCCCCTTCTCTCTCGCTCTCTCTCTCCCTCTTCCTCCCCCCTTCTCTCTCCCTCTCTCTCTCCCTCTTCCTCCCCCCTTCTCTCTCCCTCTCTCTCTCCCTCTTCCTCCCCCTTCTCTCCCTCTCTCTCTCCCTCTTCCTCCCCCCTTCTCTCTCTCTCTCTCCCTCCCTCCCTCCCCCTCTTCTCTCCCTCTCTCTCTCTCTCTCTCCCCCTCTTCCTCCCGCTTCTCTCTCCCTCTTCCCCCCTTCTCTCTCTCTCTCTCCCTCCCTCCCCCTCTTCTCTCCCTCTCTCTCCCTCTTCCTCCCCTCTTCTCTCTCCCTCTTCCTCCCCCCTTCTCTCTCTCTCTCTCTCTCTCTCTCTCTTTCTTTCTCCCCCTTCTCTCTCTCTCCCTCTTCCTCCCCTTCTCTCTCTCTCCCTCTTCCTCCCCCCTTCTCTCTCTCTCCCTCCCTTCCCCTTCTCTCTCTCTCTCTCTCCCTCTTCCTCCACCTTCTCTCTCTCTTCCTCCGCCTTCTCTCTCTCCCTCTTCCTCCCCCCTTCTCTCTCTCTCCCTCTCCCTCCCTCCCCCGTTCTCTCTCTGTCTCCCAGGATTTTGACATTAATACATTTCTCGGGGTTGAGGGGCGGAGACAGATCCGAGCGCAGAAACCTTTTCTTTCCACAGGACAATCAAAGGAACAAAAACTCCAGGCATGAAAACAAACACCACAGTAGCCGTGAGGAACACGACGAGCATCAGCATGGAGAATAAAAACAAACACGAGACAAACTAACAGAAGGCGGGGTTTAAATCAGGAGAGTAACATAAGGCGGGGTTTAAATCAGGAGAGTAACAGAAGGTGGGGTTTAAATCATGAGGGAAACAGAAGGCGGGGTTTAAATCAGGAGAGTAACAGAAGACGGGGTTTAAATCAGCAGAGTAGGAGAAGGCGGGGTTAAAATCAGGGGAGTAGAAGAAGGCGGGGTTAAAATCAGCAGAGTAACAGAAGGCAGGGTTTAAATCAGCAGAGTAACAGAAGGCGTGGTTTAAATCAGCAGAGTAGCAGAAGGCGGGGTTTAAATCAGGAGGGTAACAGAAGGCGGGGTTTAAATCAGGAGAGTAACAGAAGGCGGGGTTTAAATCAGCAGAGTAACAGAAGGCGGGGTTTAAATCAGCAGAGTAACAGAAGGCGGGGTTTAAATCAGGAGGGTAACAGAAGGCGGGGTTTAAATCAGGAGGGAAACAGAAGGCGGGGTTTAAATCAGGAGAGTAGCAGAAGGCGGGGTAGCAGAAGGTGGGGTTTAAATCAGCAGAGTAACAGAAGGTGGGGTTTAAATCAGCAGAGTAGCAGAAGGCGGGGTTTAAGTCAGCAGAATAGCAGAAGGCGGGGTTTAAATCAGGAGAGTAGCAGAAGGCGGGGTAGCAGAAGGTGGGGTTTAAATCAGCAGAATAACAGAAGTTGGGTTTTAAATCAGCAGAGTAGCAGAAGGTGGGGATTAAATTAGGATGGTAACAGAAGGTGGGGTTTAAATCAGCAGTGTAGCAGAAGACGGCGTTTAAATCAGCAGAGTAACAGAAGGCGGGGTTTAAATCAGGAGGGTAGCAGAAGGCGGGGTTTAAATCAGCAGAGTAGCAGAAGTCAGGGTTTAAATCAGGAGGGTAACAGAAGGCGGGGTTTAAATCAGGATGGTAACAGATGGCGTGGTTTACATCAAGAGGGTAACAGAAGGCAGGGTTTAAATCAGGAGGGTAACAGAAGGCGGGGTTTAAATCAGGCGAGTAACAGAAGGCGGGGTTTAAATCAGCAGAGTAACAGAAGGCGGGGTTTAAATCAGGAGAGTAGCAGAAGACGGGGTTTAAATCAGGATGGTAACGGAAGGCGTGGTTTACATCAACAGGGTGACAGAAGGCGGGGTTTAAATCAGGAGAGTAACAGAAGGCGGGGTTTAAATCAGGATGGTAACAGAAGGTGTGGTTTACATCAAGAGGGTAACAGAAGGCGGGGTTTAAATCAGGAGCGTAACAGAAGGCGGGGTTTAAATCAGGCGAGTAACAGAAGGCGGGGTTTAAATCAGCAGAGTAACAGAAGGCGGGGTTTAAATCAGGAGAGTAGCAGAAGACGGGGTTTAAATCAGCAGAGTAGCAGAAGGCGGGGTTTAAATCAGCAGAGTAACAGAAGGCGGGGTTTAAATCAGGAGGGTAACAGAAGGCGGGGTTTAAATCAGAGTAACAGAAGGCGGGGTTTAAATCAGCAGAGTAACAGAAGCCGGGGTTTAAATCAGCAGACTAACAGAAGGTGGGTTTAAATCAGCAGAGTAGCAGAAGGTGGGGATTAAATCAGCAGAGTAGCAGAAGGCGGGGTTTAAATCAGCAGAGTAGCAGAAGACGGGGTTTAAATCAGGAGAGTAGCAGAAGGTGGGGATTAAATTAGGAGAGTAACAGAATGCGGGGTTTAAATCAGCAGAGTAGCAGAAGGCGGGGTTTAAATCAGGAGAGTAAAAGAAGGTGGGGTTTAAATCAGCAGAGTAGCAGAAGGCGGGGTTTAAATCAGGAGAGTAGCAGAAGGCGGGATTAAAATCAGCAGAGTCGCAGCTGGCAGGGTTTAAATCAGCAGAGTAACAGAAGGCGGGGTTTAAATCAGCAGAGTAGCCTAAGGCGGGGTTTAAATCAGGATAGTAACAGAAGGCAGGGTTTAAATCAGGAGGTTAACAGAAGGCAGACTTTAAATCAGCAGAGTAGCAGAAGGCGGGGTTTAAATCAGGAGGGTAACAGAAGGTGGGGTTTAAACCAGGAGGTTAACAGAAGGCGGACTTTAAATCAGGAGGGTAACAGAAGGCGGGGTTTAAATTCGGAGAGTAACAGAAGGCAGGGTTTAAATCAGGAGGGTAACAGAAGGCGGACTTTTAATCAGGAGTGTAACAGAAGGCGGGGTTTAAATCAGGAGGGTAACAGAAGGCGGACTTTAAATCAGCAGAGTAGCAGAAGGCGGGGTTTAAATCAGGAGGGTAACAGAAGGTGGGGTTTAAACCAGGAGGGTAACAGAACCCGGACTTTAAATCAGGAGGGTAACAGAAGGCGGGGTTTAAATCAGGAGAGTAACAGAAGGCAGGGTTTAAATCAGCAGAGTAGCAGAAGGCGGGGTTTAAATCAGGAGAGTAGCAGAAGGCGGGGTTTCAATCAGGAGAGTAGCAGAAGGTGGGGTTTAAATCAGGAGAGTAACAGAAGGCGTGGTTTAAATCAACAAAGTAGCAGAAGGCGGGGTTAAAATCAGCAGAGTAACAGAAGGCAGGGTTTAAATCAGGAGAGTAGCAGAAGGCGGGGTTTAAATCAGCAGAGTAGCAGAAGGCGGGATTTATGTCAGCAGAGTAGCAGACGGTGGGGTTTAAATCAGCAGAGTAGGAGAAGGCGGGGTTTAAATCAGCAGAGTAGCATAAGGCGGGATTTAAGTCAGCAGAGTAGCAGATGGTGGGGTTTAAATCAGCAGAGTAGCAGAAGGCGGGGTTAAAATCAGCAGAGTAGCAGAAGGCGGGGTTAAAATCAGCAGAGTAGCAGAAGGCGGGGTTTAAGTCAGCAGAGTAGCAGAAGGCAGGGTTTAAATCAGGAGAGTAGCAGAAGGCGGGGTTTAAAATCATCAGTGTAACAGACGGCGGGGTTTAAATCAGTAGAGTAACAGAAGGTGGGGTTTAAATCAGGAGAGTAACAGAAGGCGGGGTTTAAATCAGGAGAGTAACAGAAGGTGGGGTTTAAATCAGGAGAGTAGCAGAAGGCGGGGTTTAACTCAGGAGGGAAACAGAAGCCGGGGTTTAAATCAGGAGAGTAACAGAAGGTGGGGTTTAAATCAGTTGAGTTACAGAAGGTGGGGTTCAAAGCAGGAGTGTAACAGAAGGCGGGGTTTAAATCAGCAGAGTAGCAGAAAGCAGGGTTTAAAATCAGGAGGAAAACAGAAGGCGGGGTTTAAATCATGAGAGTAGCAGAAGGCGGGATTAAAATCAGTAGAGTAGCAGATGGCGGGGTTTAAATCAGCAGAGTAACTGAAGGCGGGGTTTAAATCAGGAGGGTAACAGAATGCGGGGTTTAAATCAGCAGAGTAGCAGAAGGCGGGGTTTAAATCAGGAGAGTAACAGAAGGCAGGGTTTAAATCAGGAGGGTAACAGAAGGCGGACTTTAAATCAGGAGGGTAACACAAGGCGGGATTTAAATCAGGAGAGTAACAGAAGGCGGACTTTAAATCAGCAGAGTAGCAGACGGCGGGATTTTAATCAGGAGACTAACAGAAGGCAGTTTTTAAATCAGCAGAGTAGCAGATGGTGGGGTTTAAATCAGCAGAGTAGCAGAAGGCGGGGTTAAAATCAGCAGAGTAGCAGAAGGCGGGGTTTAAATCAGCAGAGTAGCAGAAGGTGGGGTTAAAATCAGCAGAGTAGCAGAAGGCAGAGTTTAAATCAGGAGGGTAACAGAAGGCGGACTTTAAATCAGGAGGGTAACAGAAGGCGGGGTTTAAATCAGGAGAGTTACAGAAGGCAGGGTTTAAGTCAGGAGGGTAACAGAAGGCGGACTTTAAATCAGGAGGGTAACATAAGGCGGGGTTTATATCAGGAGGGTAGCAGAAGGCGGGGTTTAAATCAGGAGAGTAGCAGAAGGCGGGGTTTAAATCAGCAGAGTAGCAGAAGGCGGGGTTTAAATCAGCAGAGTAGCCGAAGGCGGGGTTTAAATCAGCAGAGTAGCCGAAGGCGGGGTTTAAGTCAGCAGAGTTGCAGAAGGTGGGGTTTAAATCAGCAGAGTAGCAGAAGGCGGGGTTAAAATCAGCAGAGTAGCAGAAGGCGGGGTTAAAATCAGCAGAGTAGCAGAAGGCGGGGTTAAAATCAGCAGAGTAGCAGAAGGCGGGGTTTAAGTCAGCAGAGTAGCTGATGGCGGGGTTTAAATCAGGAGAGTAACAGAAGTTGGGGTTTAAATCAGCAGAGTAACAGAAGGCGGGATTTAAATCAGCAGAGTAGCAGAAGGTGGTGTTTAAATCAGGAGAGTAAGAAGGCGGGGTTTAAGTCAGGAGAGTAACAGAAGGTGGGGTTTAAATCAGCAGAGTAACAGAAGGTGGGGTTTAAATCAGGAGAGTAACAGAAGGCGGGGTTTAAATCAGCAGAGTAACAGAAGGTGGGGTTTAAGTCAGGTGAGTAGCACAAGGTGGGGTTTAAATCAGGAGGGTAACAGAAGGCGTGGTTTAAATCAACAGAGTAGCAGAAGGTGGGGTTTAAATCAGCAGAGTAGCAGAAGGCATGGTTTAAATCAGGAGAGTAGCAGAAGGCGGGGTTTAAATCAGGAGAGTAGCAGAAGGCGGGGTTTAAATCAACAGAGTAGCAG
>NC_083596.1:51654399-51694399 GCF_027579695.1 Neoarius graeffei
TTTCAGTCATTACAGTAACAATGTTAAATGTGATACTTGTGCTAGTGATGTTGCTAATTAGCATAATGCTAACATGGATAATTTTATAAATAGCTATTTCGCTGCTCATATGCTAACTGCAGATCTAGTGTCATGCTAATATTAAACATAAACGTTTGTAAGTATTTAATAATAGTTAGATAGTAAACTAGCATCATAAAAGATAAACAGAGAAGCTAAACATGCTAGCGACTGAGCATCATTCCATTTCTGACCAGAAATAAATTTTTAACACTTTTTTTTTTGCATTTATTAACTTGTTTTTCATTTTATTAACTTTGAAACATTTGCATGTAATTTTCATATAAACACTAATTTTACAAACTTTGGATGAAGGAACGTGTTTCCTCCCGAGATCTTCCTCAGGTTGGAGGTTGTAAAGTTCCTCAGTTGCTCCTCAGTGACCCAGCTGAGGTAAAGTTCTGTATCGACATGTTTCCAGATTCAGGTCAGATGGATGCTAACGTTCGACATGTTAGCATCGCTAACATCAACACTGTTACTCACGAGGGAACATGACTCGGCTAATTCACTCAGAAACACCTCAGTGTCGTTTCCCTGAATTCCTTCCAGAGTTTTCTACACGTGTCGTGTTCAGTTTTTACACTGTATTTCGTAGTTTACTGAATTTTTACAGAATTTTAACTTGATGTTTTGTGAATTTGCATAAAAATATTGTAGCATGTGTGATATTTTATTTTTAAATGTTTTTTTTTCCCCTGTGGTCACTTTGAGTCTGAATCTGCAGCTTTTACTTTTTTCTTTTGTCGTTTCTTTGTATTTTGAAAGTTTGTTGTAAATTTTCCAAAATGTTACTCTGTATAAGTGTTTTGTAGCAAAAATGAAAATAAAAATAGTTTCATGTTGTTAATTTGACATGTGCTGATAATCCGTTAGAAAATCTCACATCATACACCACCAAAGTTTCCGTCAGGTTCCTAAAAACCACCTTTTCATCAAAGTACCATGAGATAAACCATTAGGAACCACACACTCCACCGGACTACCATCACAGGCCCTCAGGAACACATTACACACAAAACAAGACATTATCATGTTTCCAACTAAATCAGTTTGTAGTGAACATTTCTGAACACAAAGTGATCCAGCGTCTCAAGCCGAACCTGAAGACTGCTGAACTGCTGTGCTCGTTAATGAAGCAGAATGCTAACTAATCCTGTACGCTAGCTAAAGGAACTCAGCACTGCTTTTGATCATGATAAACTCTTTTCAGCCATCTTTAACTGCTTGTTAGCTCTTAGCCTCGTAGCTCCAGTTGAAACACTTCCTGGTTAATCGACTGCATTTGCCGTGAACATTTACATCCTGGTTCTTTAAGGCTAACAAGTGTAGCACTGATTTTGAAAAACATCAAGTTAAAGGCTTGTACTTTGCTTTATTGCCGATGTAAAGTTTTATGACATTTATAGAGCTTGTAAACAGTCGTTCTGCTGATGGGGTTTATACGTGCTGCTGCTGATTGTTTCTCAGATTATTTTGTTACCTTTTTGGACTTAATGGCCCATTTTTCACTCGTTTAAACTGCACAGTGTGTGAGAGCTCACTCTGACAGATGTATCACCTATCAACCGGATTTTTATGTAAATTCATTCCAAAAAGTTTGTCTTCATTCCATTAAACGCAGCCTATAGGACGCAGAGTCGTTCTCTTTGACTGGATGATTTAGTTTTATGCTAATTTTATCGCAGTCTCTGTGTTGTTCTGAGTTAAACCACACATTTCGGGTTATTAGCTGCTCGTACACATGCCGAGGAGTACAAGTGGAGACTGTAAAACACTGCAGCTAATTTTATATCACTTGTTTTCTTCATCAACATTTTTGTGGTTTGCTGTAAAACATAAGAATTGAGACGTGTTCAGTGGAATAATAATTTCAACTCTGCAGCTTTGGTGATGTCCTGAAGCTCACGGACTGCGTCCCAAACACTGGGTAACGGAAGACATGCTGTCTCAGCAAGAACTTTAAAGAACCTGTAGATAAACAGCATGATGGAGAGGCTCCTGTCCAATGGGTTAGATGACTAGAACTTTGGTGAAAATTTTTCTGAGCAACTGAACAAAACAGAAGGGAAAAAAAGAATAAATCCTCCCAACATTCTACTGAAGTGGAGCCAACAGGCTTCACCATGTTCGGAAGGAGAAAAGACAGAAAGCCTGCCAGTACTGTGAAATTCATTTCGTTGGATATCAGGAAGCCGGGATCAGAGCAGAGGAACAGAGAAGCTGGAGCAGAGAATGTTAAAGGTCTTGTTGATGGGTCCAACAGCAGCAGTTCTTCTCATCAAGACCTTCAGATCCGTAACCCAGAACCTTCACAACCTTCAGAGTGACCGTGACTCCCACAGGTGCAATGGAGAAAGAGTCCGGGAGACTCCGAGATCGAATCCTGACATTCTGGAGCCATCCAGTGGTCCTGCTGTCTTGTTGAGAAGAACGAAACTTGTCTGTACTCTTACAGCAGTTTTATGACGTTACATGGGCAGCAGTTTGACCCGATGCAGCACCTTCACATGTCTCAGAGGAGACACTTTTGTCTTCATCGTCCATTTTTGGTGTGTGAAATGCAGCAGGGGAGAATGAGAAGAAATGTGAGGTAAAAGTCTATGACTACACAGGAAACAAACTTAGCACACGAGCAAACAACAAAGCGACAGGTGATCGCTCGTTTTCTACGTACGTGAGTGACCTGGAGCCGCTGTTTCACAAACACGCATCCTTCACAATTCTACACAAATTAAAGTTTGATACTGGAAAGAAGTGGCAACTCCAAATGATTGGCTTGAATGATTCTTCAGACCAGTAACTTTTGTGATGTTTCTTCAGTTCTTCGCTCACATCTTTAGTTCCAACCTGCAAACTTATGACCTCACGATGGTTTCATCTTCTGCCGTCATGTACAGCCTCTCATGAAATGTGTTCAGAGATGTGAGCAAGAATAATAAAGCTGGGAAGAGTGCGTCAGAGATCGTTGTTGCCTCTGGTAAATGTACCGAGTGAGTGCAGCTACATGCTTGAAAAATACTTCACACTCGATCGAACCTTGGGAAATCTCAGTGGCGTTAAAGCTAAAGGTAAGACGAGTTACGCGTAGGGTCAGGTTCAGACGCTGTAGCTGTGATTATAGATTTTTAAAATATTTTGCAGTTGAACATGATAAAGCCATTCTCCCCGAGGCTGTGGCTTTATTCTACACACAAATAGCAGAATTATCTGCTTCTTTATCTGAGATGATCAGGTTCTTTGGTGCTCTGGTTGCCATCAGGATCCTTAAACATAACAATAAAGAATAATACACTGTGAAGATTCCCATCTGCTCCTTAAATACATTTAAAGACAAAAGAGAGGTTGTGTCGAGTCTGTCACCATCGATAAATCTCTCAGGAGTGTTCTAGAGAGAGACAGAAACCATCAACCGACAAAAAGAGGCTTTACTTTCTTCAAAGGTTCACCATTTTTGTTATTCATCATACTGTGTGTGTGTGTGTGTGTGTGTGTGTGTGTGTGTGTGTGTGTGTGTGGTTCCAACATTCTATGGTACTTTTATTGTAACAACCACAACAAAAAAATGAGCTCAAATTATAAGTCGTTCATGCCACCAGTAGAACTGAGGTTCTGGTCTCTACAGAAAAAAAAAAAAGTATTTTTTTCCCCCAACGATATTTAATCACGGAACAAAACGACTCAAATAATGTTCATTGTTCTCCCTGCAGAACTATAAACTCTGAACGGGTTCTGGTCTACCGTACGTGTAGAAATGTCCAGCAATCAAAAGAGTTCCTATTAGTAGCAGAAATGTTTTCGGAGCTAAGATGCTGAGGAACACTATGAGAATACTTCAGGCTTCTTTCTTTTTCAGTAAAGCTTAAAGTTCTTATATCTCATCTCATTATCTGTAGCCGCTTTATCCTGCTCTACAGGGTCGCAGGCGAGCTGGATCCTATCCCAGCTGACTACGGGCGAAAGGCGGGGTTCACCCTGGACAAGTCGCCAGGTCATCACAGGGCTGACACATAGACACAGACAACCATTCACACTCACATTCACACCTACGCTCAATTTAGAGTCACCAGTTAACCTAACCTGCATGTCTTTGGACTGTGGGGGAAACCGGAGCACCCGGAGGAAACCCACGCGGACACGGGGAGAACATGCAAACTCCGCACAGAAAGGCCCTCGCCGGCCACGGGGCTCGAACCCGGACCTTCTTGCTGTGAGGCGACAGCGCTAACCACTACACCACCGTGCCGCCCCCAAGTTCTTATATAGAACCCAAAAAGAAAAGGTTCCAAGTAGATCCATTTCTGCAAGCTAATAACTCTTCACGATCCAATGGACCTTTAAAGAACCCGTGAACAATCCCGTTCTTCTTTCTTCTCAGTGTGTACATTCATAGAAAAGTTAGAACCCTTAAAGTGCTGATGACACGTTTTTGACATCAAATCAAATCAAGTTTATTTGTATAGCGCTTTTAACAATAAACATTGTCGCAAAGCAGCTTTACAGAATTTGAACGACTTAAAACATAAAGTCATCTTATGTCATAAAGACATCTTTGGCGATGTTTTATAACATAAAAAGTAATTCATGATGATCCATATATTAATTCACGAAGGCGCCTATTTTACAAGTTATGATAAAAAACGCGGCTATTTGGGCAAATTTGACGGGGCTGCAGCACCCAGGAGACGAAAGAGGAGGAGGGGCTATATGACGTCAGCGAAAGAACCTTCCTCCTAACTTACCAGTTTGTTGTTGATGCGGCAGGTGTTCAGTTTATCATTATTAGTATTTTTATTATACATTATATATATATATATATATATATATATATATATATATATATATATATATATATAGTTATTATGCCTTCGCGTTGTGTTGCCGGCTTTTGCTCCAAAACCCACAAGGATGGGGTAAGTTTATTCAAGTTTCCCAGAGATCGCGAGCTGCATGCGAAGTGGGTGAAGCAAGTCAGGCGCACTCGTGACAAGTGGGAGCCCTCACCAACATCCGTCCTGTGCTCTGAACACTTCGATTTGGATTGTTTTGACACCCTTCCCAGCTTAAAGGAATCTCTTGGGTGTTCAGTTCAGCACAAACGTGTGTTGCTGCCATCAGCAGTGCCTACAGTATTCCGGAGGGGGTCTACTAGTAGCTATGCCGGATCCAGCAGTCGCCTGGGACAAGCCGACTCCTCCAAAGACAGTCCTCCTGTCAGAACATGTGTTGAGAAACGACATAAGATAAAGGTACGTAGAGCTATAGAGTGCTCCGACATGATGCTAAAAATAGTAACCATGCGGTCTGCGAAGCCATCTTGGAAGTGACTCGCTCCAGTTCGCTCATAGAGTACACATCATAGAGTACACATTCATGATAATCATAAATGTAATCATAAAGTCGGCGTGATATCAGTCATGTATTTGCTTGTGAAAGCTTGCGGCTTTCATGCAACTGCCGCCTAGCAACGAGAGGCAAAGGGTAAAGAGGGTAGGCTATCATAGATTCTATTCGGAAGAGATCAATACATGAGTGCTTAAAAATGAGGTATTTTAACAATTTGCATCTGTTTTGTGATTATCGTGACACTTGTGTGTTCTATAGAACTGTATGTCTTATCAGCACATCGAGGATCTTCCACCGGAGGCTTTAGCAAGTACTCGTAGCAACACTACACTTTACCCTTTGCCATGCGTTGTTAGGGAACGGAAGCAAGTACCCCGATGACCGACTTCAAGAATATGTAGAAAAAATTTAGAAATTATACTTTCCAAAAGTCATTTGAGCTTAGTGTATTGCATTTCCATTTATATTGTAGGTTCTTGCTGATGTTTTTGCGGAGTATGACGCAGCTGCTGAATCGGAAGCTGCAGAGTTTGTATGTACTAGTTGTGAACATTCACATTATTATCAATCTCATTTATTTAAAATCAGATAAAATCATGCCATCATGATCACTGCTTAAAGTACCAGTATTTGGTTGTTGAAGAGCTAGCACTAGAGCAGACCTGGGCATTTTACGGCCCGCAGGCCGCATCCGGCCCTTTGGTTCATTCTGGCCGGCCCGCATAAGGTTAATTAGAAATTACAAAATAAACGTATTTTCTAATTTTACCTCATGCATGGACTGAATGTGCATTGCTTTTATTTTGAAGTTGTGTTCAACAAAAACGCAATGCGTGCGACATGAACATGACATGAAATCCCACGAAACCTAATTCCGCGATAACTACTTCCGTAATTTGTCCAGACCAACCACAAACTTGTACGTCATCCTTCAAACGGTCCAGCCAATCACATAGTGTGACGTCACCAGCAGGCGCCGGAGCCGATCTCCGGCGAAAAGCACCAAATGAGGTGATTAAACTACAAATGTGGGCATCATTATTATAATATGATGTATCTTGCTTGATATTTGGAGTAGAAAGACAATATTGTGATGTCTTTATTGTGTTTTGGGGTGAATGTGACTGAAAAAAAAATGGTACAAACTCACATTTTGTTAACCATTGTTTTGGGAAATTTGATTGAATAAATGACATTTTTTGTAAGGCAACCTCGTTTTTTCCATACTCTTACCAGTCTTAGCAGTTTGTAAAAACAATGTTATTTATTGCTTCATATAAAGAAATACAATTAATATTATGCAGAATTTAGTTCAGCCTTATGGTCCGGCCCTCCACTAAATTTTCTGTTTCTCATGTGGCCCCATGGAAAAAATAATTGCCCACCCCTGCACTAGAGAGTTCACCGGCGTTTTCATATGCCATTTCCATTGAGGAGAACAGCCAGTGAACCGCAGCGTATTCTCCCGCTGACGTCACAGCATGGCCGCGAGCCACGGACCCAGTTTTCTTGCGCTGTGCAATTAAAAGTTGGATATTCGCGTAACAACAGCTTTTTTTCACGTAATTATAACAGAAATCTAACATGTTTGCCATGTTGTATAGTTTATTTAAGAAATTGCATAGAGTCATGTTCGTGTCATCAGACCTTTAAGAGGTCTGTTCTATAGAGAACCCGAGAATCTGAATCTGAGAATCTGAATCCTAAGAACCCTTGAACACTTGAAGAACCCCTTTTTTGCTATTCGAGTACACTTTGAGGATGAAATCGATCAGTTTTGAGTGATTGGATAGTTGAGGGTTGTGAGCTTTCAGAAAAGGGTTCTGCTTCTCATAGGAACTCTTTCTGACTGCGGTGTCAGGTTCTATGTAGGAACTTTAAAGGTTCCCCCTGATAAGTAATTGACGTTTGGTAACGTTCCTTGCTCTTCCTGTGCAGTAACTTGAACACTTTAGATCACTTCATAAGGCTTGATAAGCACATAAGGCAGTTATAGCACTTCTGAGGGAGGATGATTTATCATGCACCAGCGCCCTCTGGTTTCCACCATTAGTACTGCAACCATCAGGAATCAGTCTCCGTTCTCAGACTGAAGTTCTCAGGGTTCTCCAAAGCACAGACTCACTATTTTTTCGGTAAAGTGGTGGAAATCACATCCCACCATCATTATTAAAATGACACTGATAATTAAGTTCTATTCGTTATTCTGTTTGACTGCTCGCTTTAATGAAACAGGCTTAATGTTCTCATGCGAAATAGAAAGTGATTGTGTTGTCAGTGGAACAGGAACAGGCAGAACATTTGAATAATCAACCTGATGTGTGAAGAGTTTATTAATAAACCTGTAAATGTGTGCTCAGGGTTTTACTGCCAAACAGAGCTGGTATTAAACATGACACCAAAACCAGCTGAGTTCAAATGTTTTATTTAGATATTAAGATGAATTTATTGGAATGATGATGATGATGATGATGATAAATAGTAAAGTTCAAATTGGGTTCTGTCCTCTTGGACATCTTAATTCTTCTCTTCTGCTCCTGCTTATTATTATTATTATTATTATTATTATTATTATTATTATTATTATTATTACTGAAGAACACTTTTTAAATTGTTGATGATGGCATGATATAATTTTTATCTTGCCTCGGATGTATCAGGAAAGACTGTAGCTGAGGATTATATCTACTGATTGTATTTCTTGTGTTTCTTGGTGCTCAGGTGTGCTCTGTTCGATTGGTTAAAAAATTAATCGCTCTGAACATCGACTCTTGATTTGATTTAGTTTGGATTTCACCTGTGAAGACTGCATTTGTTGTTAAAAAGGATAAACCAACATGAAGACCAGAGAGCTGTCTATGGGAGAAAAGCAAACCACAAACAATTTAAAATTTAAATGACTGCATTTACACTTTAAAACAATTAAATAAATGAGTCTCACTGATTAGCGCTGTCGCCTCACAGCAAGAAGGTCCTGGGTTCGAGCCCCGTGGCCAGCGAGGGCCTTTCTGTGCGGAGTTTGCATGTTCTCCCCGTGTCCGCGTGGGTTTCCTCCGGGTGCTCCGGTTTCCCCCACAGTCCAAAGACATGCAGGTTAGGTTAACTGGTGACTCTAAATTGAGCGTAGGTGTGAATGTGAGTGTGAATGGTTGTCTGTGTCTATGTGTCAGCCCTGTGATGACCTGGCGACTTGTCCAGGGTGAACCCCGCCTTTCGCCCGTAGTCAGCTGGGATAGGATCCAGCTCGCCTGCGACCCTGTAGAGCAGGATAAAGCGGCTACAGATAATGAGATGAGATGAGATGAATACTAATAAATATACGAATAAATCCATCCATCCATCCATTATTGCTTATCCTGTTCTACAGGGTCATGGGTGGGCTGGAGCCTATCCCTGCTGACTACGGGCGAAAGGCGGGGTTCACCCTGGACAAGTCGCCAGGTCATCACAGGGCTGACACATAGACACAGACAACCATTCACACTCACATTCACACCTACGCTCAATTTAGAGTCACCAGTTAACCTAACCTGCATGTCTTTGGACTGTGGGGGAAACCGGAGCACCCGGAGGAAACCCACGCGGACACGGGGAGAACATGCAAACTCCGCACAGAAAGGCCCTCGCCGGCCACGGGGCTCGAACCCGGACCTTCTTGTTGTGAGGCGACAGCGCTAACCACTACACCACCGTGCCGCCCTATATTTTATTATTTATTTATTATATTTACTTTGCCTTTGCTAAAGGGTGGCACGGCGGTGTAGTGGTTAGCGCTGTCGCCTCACAGCAAGAAGGTTCCGGGTTCGAACCCAGCGGCCGGTGAGGGCCTTTCTGTGTGGAGTTTGCATGTTCTCCCCGTGTCTGCGTGGGTTTCCTCCGGGTGCTCCGGTTTCCCCCACAGTCCAAAGACATGCAGTTAGATTAACGTGGGGCGGCCTTGGGCTGAGGTGCCCTTGAGCGAGGTACTGAACCCCTGACTGCTCCCCGGGCGCTCTGGTGTCGCTGCCCACTGCTCTGGGTGTGTGTGTGTGTGTGTGTTCACTGCTTCAAATGGGTTAAATGCAGAGGATGAATTTCACTGTGCTTGACGTGTGCATGTGACGAATAAAGTTTTCTTCTTCTTCTATATTCATGGTGGATTTGTATGTTTGTATTTTCTTAAAGGCAGGCTGATTAAGATTTTGCCCACGATGTGCATGCATGAACCCACAAATCAGGTGCATTCTCTGTGAAAAATATACTTTGAAGAAAGTTTCCTTTCCTATAAATACTGCGATTTTGCTTCAAACACTAGCATTTTACCACGGACCGCAAAGTCGCATCCGCAATCGCCGAACTAACTGCTAGTACAGGAAGTAAAGTCAGAGGAAACGTTCCACAGTGGAAGAATATCAGAGGAACACATCTGCCCTCTGATTGGCTGTCACTCCACTCTCTCGCTGCTCATTTGCATAAATTTGAACTTTGCTTTTTTTTTTTCGTCACTGAATCATGGTGATGTTGTTGGTCAGTGTCACAGAGACACCACTGGAATTAAACAACTTCTGGTCACTTTGTCGCTGCTGTGTAACTCGATTATTCAATCCAGACTGAAATTTCACTTCTTATCTTCATGAAAGGTCACCAAGATCAGGATAATTTCACAGGACCACGCCTTTCGGATTGCCACAGAAAAACCACAAGAACATTCACTCACCTGGGATTCAAACAAAAAGCTTTTAAAGATGCTGAACAATTTTCTCTCCGGTGATTACAACCTGCTCAGAAAAAGCTCACAGTGTTGCTGGGTTCCGAAGTTTGCTTTCCTAACAGACCATGGCATACACAAGTACAAAGAACCAATCAGACTGCAGAACTGCTCCCATAAGAAAAGGGTTCTTCAAGGGTTCTATAAAAATGGTAAGGTTCTTAGTATCCTACAGGAGCTATTTTTACAACTGGAAAAGGAAACACAAAATTTTGTTTGGGTTCTTTGGATGGTTAATGAACGGACAAACAAAAGGTCCATTCAAAGACCCCGATAGACCCCTTTTTACTCAGGGTTCTTTAGAGAGTTAATGGTTCTAGCTTATAGCTATACATGAAACCTTTTTTGTCAGAGAACCCATCTGCAGTTAAGTTTTAAATTTAAAATGTCAGGGTTCTCCTAAATGGACCAAAGGACCCTTTAGCCATCTAGACTGAAGTTCTTCCAGGGTTCTTTGGAAGGTTATTGGTTCTAGCTTGCAATTCAATATGGAGCACTTTTTTGAAAAGGAAACCCTCTGTTGGAGGGCCATCTGAGTCCAATCCCAGTCTGTACAGAGCGATTCGTGATGAGTAGCAGAGTGTTAGTGTCGAGCGTAAAGGCCGAATTCTGAGTCAGCAACTCAAATATTGAACACAAATCACTCTCAATTAATTTCTGAATCATTTTATGCAAATGAACAATATTTTAAAGCATAATTAAATGATAAAAACAGTGTGCAACATGAGAAGTGTGAAAACTCAGTGTGTGTTTTGTTAGAGCAGATCTAAACATCAGAACCACCGGCATACACTCATTACACCACGATAAATCAGAACTCTGGGAAACAGGTGAGGGTTAAATCCAGGAGAACGGGGTGGGGAAATTTTAAGGTCCAGAAACTCACAATAAGAGTTCACAAGAACGAACAGAAACATCAGAGTATTTACAGAAAAAACAATGAAACTAATCACAGACTTTTCACGGAACATGTGAACACATTACAGTCATCATCCAGTGACAGAAAGACAGACAGGTCGATTCAGACAGACAGACAGACGGACGGACAGACAGACAGACACAGATTTACAGAGAGATAAACAGCTAGATACAGAAAGACAGAGAGATAGACTTTGCAACAAATGGGGTCATCTTTATTAATAATAATAAGACAAAATTATTTTAATAAACTTTAATGATATGGTGAAAATGTGAAGTATAAAATCACACAGAGAAATGACTTGACATTAATGTCAGAACACATTCTCTCTCTCTCTCTCTCTCTCTCTCTCTCTCTCTCTCACAGAGCATTCAGAAGTGTGTTTAGGTGTAAAAATCGTGTAATGTGCAGAAAATATGAATAAATCTTTTTTGTGTGAATAAAATCTGAAATGTATGAAATATTAAACAATAAATACATTACAGTGCCATGTGTTTAAAACTAACAGTTAAAATGCATGTCAGGTCGATTTCAGGCTCTTATATTTTAGCTTTACACAGGTGTTAGCATGCTAATGTAAAGCCAATTTCACATCTTTACACTAATTACTGCAATTAGCACAGATATGTTTATGTTAGTTTTATTAAAATTCAAAAAGTCTCATTTTATTACACAATGAAATGAGCATGAAATCGTTCAGGACAGCTAGTATAGTTAGTCAGCTAGTTAGCTCGGCTTATTCGCTAACCCTGCGAGCAAATGACTCAGGCAGAATGACGAGCTTCACACACGCTGATGCTTCTGTAGTTTAAACTTCCATTTTTTCCTAATGACACAGACACAAAGACTTTTAAATAATAACAATAATAATAAAGCTTTAAACTCTCTTGATTTAAAATAAAAAACACCCTTGTAAAGATGAGTAAAATGGGTGTGTGTTGGTGGATGACTGCGGGAATTTGGCCTCTGTGTCACCTCATATTTGTTCCCCAGTTAATCAGAATGTCATGGATTACAGCTCGAAAGTTCTTACACACTCCAAGCAACTCAAACATCTCCAATTTAAAAGGGAAACACGTTTCAGGTACATTGTGCTCACTATCATTTCCAGGGGTGCCAATAATAGAGGCACATGTGTTTTGTTGAAAATAATTAGTTCTTGATGAGGGATTTGTTTTTCTCTGAATACATTTTTCAATTAAAGTTTGGATTTTATCTCATTTTTTCAGTGTAAGATGAAGCAAGTTCACTAAAAGTGATGGCTTTTTTTCTAACCCTTTTTACTGATCTTTACAAGGGGGTGCCAATAATTGTGGGGAGCACTGTGTGTGTGTGTGTGTGTGTGTGTGTGTGTGTGTGTGTATATACACACATACACACACACACACACACACACTGTCTACATAAAATATAATATATTTTTCAATAAAGTTTAGATGTTCTGATTTGCGTGTAGATTAATTCAAAGTTAATTCAAAGACACAATACATTCAGCTTTAAGTGTTTAAACTGGAGACAACACTGGAACACAGAACGTCTGGGAGTAAATTCTTTTGCTCGCGAGTGTACAGTGGTGCTTGAAAGTTTGTGAACCCTTTAGAATTTTCTATATTTCTGCATAAATATGACCTAAAACATCATCAGATTTTCACACAAGTCCTAAAAGTAGATAAAGAGAACCCAGTTAAACAAATGAGACAAAAATATTATACTTGGTCATTTATTTATTTATTGAGGAAAATGATCCAATATTACATATCTGTGAGTGGCAAAAGTATGTGAACCTCTAGGATTAGCAGTTAATTTGAAGGTGAAATTAGAGTCAGGTGTTTTCAATCAATGGGATGACAATCAGGTGTGAGTGGGCACCCTGTTTTATTTAAAGAACAGGGATCTATCAAAGTCTGATCTTCACAACACATGTTTGTGGAAGTGTATCATGGTACGAACAAAGGAGATTTCTGAGGACCTCAGAAAAAGCGTTGTTGATGCTCATCAGGCTGGAAAAGGTTACAAAACCATCTCTAAAGAGTTTGGACTCCACCAATCCACAGTCAGACAGATTGTGTGCAAATGTAGGAAATTCAATACCATTGTTACCCTCCCCAGGAGTGGTCGACCAACAAAGATCATTCCAAGAGCAAGGCGTGTAATAGTTGGCGAGGTCACAAAGGACCCCAGGGTAACTTCTAAGCAACTGAAGGCCTCTCTCACATTGGCTAATGTTAATGTTCATGAGTCCACCATCAGGAGAACACTGAACAACAATGGTGTGCATGGCAGGGTTGCAAGGAGAAAGCCACTGCTCTCCAAAAAGAACATTGCTGCTCGTCTGCAGTTTGCTAAAGATCACATGGACAAGCCAGAAGGCTATTGGAAAAATGTTTTGTGGACGGATGAGACCAAAATAGAACTTTTTGGTTTAAATGAGAAGCGTTATGTTTGGAGAAAGGAAAACACTGCATTCCAGCATAAGAACCTTATCCCATCTGTGAAACATGGTGGTGGTAGTATCATGGTTTGGGCCTGTTTTGCTGCATCTGGGCCAGGACGGCTTGCCATCATTGATGGAACAATGAATTCTGAATTATACCAGCAAATTCTAAAGGAAAATGTCAGGACATCTGTCCATGAACTGAATCTCAAGAGAAGGTGGGTCATGCAGCAAGACAACGACCCTAAGCACACAAGTCGTTCTACCAAAGAATGGTTAAAGAAGAATAAAGTGAATGTTTTGGAATGGCCAAGTCAAAGTCCTGACCTTAATCCAATGGAAATGTTGTGGAAGGACCTGAAGTGAGCAGTTCATGTGAGGAAACCCACCAACATCCCAGAGTTGAAGCTGTTCTGTACGGAGGAACGGGCTAAAATTCCTCCAAGCCGGTGTGCAGGACTGATCAACAGTTACCGCAAACGTTTAGTTGCAGTTATTGCTGCACAAGGGGGTCACACCAGATACTGAAAGCAAAGGTTCACATACTTTTGCCACTCACAGATATGTAATATTGGATCATTTTCCTCAATAAATAAATGACCGAGTATAATATTTTTGTCTCATTTGTTTAACTGGGTTCTCTTTATCTACTTTTAGGACTTGTGTGAAAATCTGATGATGTTTTTGGTCATATTTATGCAGAAATATAGAAAATTCTAAAGGGTTCACAAACTTTCAAGCAGTACTGTATACTTTAAATCTTCTATATTGACCCAATGTAAAGACACAGTGAGAGTGGAAGTGACACAGAAACATCCAGAACGTCAACATTTACCTCAGATGTGCTGGAAGATTACTAAAAAATCTTCTGTACAAATAAAATTACACAAACATTACACTTAGCATCAACTGCTAACATGACTAACACAGGAATTCCGCCATATTGGTGAACAGCTTTTTCCTACTGAAGTTTCGTCATGAACAGGGGCCTGTTCTGTGATCTGGGCAGTGTGTGAGTGTGTGTGTGAGTGTGTGTGTGAGTGTACGTCTCTGACTGTGTGTGCATCACTGAATGTGTGCGTATGTGTGCGTGTGTGTGGGCGGGCCTAAAGTACGCTCTGACGCTGTTGCGTACCGTAGCCGGTAGCCGTATGTGTATGGTTTGTCGGAGCGAAGTTTTGGTCGATGCATCTGCATACTGATTAGCATTACTCAGAGAACTGCTAACACTGTGGCTAATTTTGTTCACACTAACCGTCTGGCTCATGCTAGTCGTAGGTGTACTGATGCTCTGGCTAGCACTATGGGGAACGGATTTGACATCACTAATGTGGTCCACATTGCTGTTGCTAACCATATGGCTCATGCTAGTTGAAGTACTCTGGCTAACATATGTGCTGTCATTATCACGACCTATACTGCTAATGCTAACTGTGTAATCAGTGGCAGCAGGAGCGCGATTGCCATTTTCAGGGTCACTCTGAATAGAATCATTCATGTTTATGCTAATCTTGTGGTCTGTGCTACAAGGAGCATTGATGCGAACTCTGTGGTCACTCTGGCTAACATCGCCTGTACTTTGGTTCAAGGATTTGCTGTCGCTAATGTTGCTAACTGTTTGGCTAACATCAACTCCACTTCGGAGATCAGTTTCACTGTCACTCAGAGAAAAACCGTTTTCAGTTGCATTAATGCTAAGCTCATGGCTAGCACTGTCTTCTGTTGCTTTGCTAACGCAAATGTCATTACATGTACAAACACCATCACCATCGGCATCGCTAATCTTACATTTTCCTTCTGATCGAAGCACAAGGTTGACGTTCTGGTTGTAAAACAGCGTTTGTGGTACATTTACCTGCGCCATGGTAACTGACTCTCCCCCCGTCTCCAAGGTAACCCTCGTGGACTGTTTGAATATCCTCCTGCCCACGCTGGGGAACAACGTGATTTTCATCCTGCTGGTTTTGTCTTGTTTGGACGGGAGAGTTAGCGAGTGTTTGTGCAGTGTGCGAGTGTGCTTTGTGTGTATGGGACAAGGGTGTGTGTGTGAGAGTGTGTGTACGAGTCCCATGTCCCTGTCCTGTTTCTCAAGTAGCATGTGGTGTGAGATTCCTTCATCCTGGCGTGGAGTCTCATGTTCCTCTGCTTGCATCCCTCCATCTTGGTCATCAATCACTCCACTTCCGCCTGCTTTCATCTCTCCATCCTCTTCGTCCTTTAGTCCATTCTTTCCTTTACACTTGTCTTCAATGTTTATGTCCAAAAATTTAACTCCTCCCTCTTTGTCTTCATCCCTTTCTCTGGTTGTGTTTCCATCCATCAGCTCATCATAAGTGAATGCCATCGTCCACAGCTTCCTCGGCATTTCAGGAGTCAGAGGCCGGAGCCGAGCCGAAGTGCCAAACAAAAACGGGCGGGGTTTATCATCACTCGGACTTGGGATGTACTCAAAGCTGTCCAGTGAGCTGAGAGACGACGTCGCCGTTGACGACAGGCTGGACATGCTGGCCAGTCGCTGAGCAGGAGGACGGAAACGTGCAGAAAACTGTGGAGACTTCCAGAAAGCGTAGCGCCCCTTTCCTCTACTGCGACCCTGCAACACCGGGCTCTGTGATTGGTCAGTTTTAGTTTCCATGGTGGGATCGTCGCAGCTGGACTGCCGGATGACAAGAGGATGGGGCGGGGCTTGGCGAGGACTCGTTGTGGCAAAGCACATCGAAGGCTCAGAAAGACACCTGTCCCGTGACCGACCGAATTCGCCGAGCGAGATGGATTTCTGTGACGCTAAATCGAGCGTGCCGCAGCTGTACACGCCATCTGAGGTTTCTGTCGCAACATTAAAGGGACACAATTTTCTGTTTTCACTCAAGGACAGAGTGCTCAGTGGGAGGAACGGCTCGAGGTCCGGAGAGAGGAGACGAGAAGGAAGGATGTCCAGATCTGTCTCTTCTGAGGATGAGTGCAGGGGCAGGGAGGCCTTAGCTGTTTAAAAAAATACAAAACAAAAAAAAAGGATGAAAAAGAGCTACAGCATGTTCCCGAAGTTCATCTTTATTTTCTTATTATTGTTTATCATTTTGGCCGACAGATAAACATATAAATAATTTCCCTCAAAATGTTTTTTTTTTTTTAATGTTCCCTTTGTTTACTATAAGATGGTATTATATGCTAATCGTTAGCCAGTTGCTTCCTCCACTTTTTTATCAGGTCCAATGAAAACTGAGCAAAAATAATTTTTTGAAAATTTATTTAAAGTTAAACAATCTTAAAATCATTTATAAAATGAACATGAAAAATCCTGAATAAAAATATGTATCTGACTGAGTTATATAACTTTGTTAAACTGCCATTTCCGTAGTTTCTTTTGCACCTAAAATAATTTTAATATAAAAATAGTCACGTGCTAAACAGAAATTGTCAGTAGAAACAAAAAAAATCAGACACGTACATTTTCGCAAAATAACAAAAAATCATTTATCTTCACAAAATAAAAAATGCTGCCCTAAGCTACAGTAATGCCCCGCCTTTTCCTCTGATGTCACCTTCATTTGCATCACAGAATCTGATTGGCTCATGCTTTTGATTATGTAATAACAATTTCTTGAATGCTAACTCAGATTTTACGCTGCCATTTTCATTAAAAAAACATAAATTGTTCACTCTAAAATTGATTCCTCGGGAAGGATGTAAAAGATGTTTTATAAAGAAGTTTAATGTGACTTTGAGTTCCTGTTTCAGTTCTCCAGTGGAAGTGGACACAAGTCTAGAAGAAAACCACAGCATGCTGAGATGCGGCCAAGTTTATCTTCTGCTGCCATGAAATAAACTGCCAAACGAATCTGGAAGCCATGTCACGGCTGTAGAAACTGTACACCAAGAACAAAACGCTGCATTCCCACCATGAGCACCACTAAAAACACTAAATAAAGCAAATAATAAGCAATGAAGAGGCCAGACATCTGAATAAATATTTAAGTTTCATACCATTACTTTTTTAGCAACGTCTCATTTTCAAGCAAAAATAAATAAAATATAATAAATAAAAATCCTGACCTGTGAGGTCGTCGTTTTTCTGCGCCATGTTCAAGAGCGTCGTAAAAGAGTCTTCCACTTCAGCTCCAAAGATGGAGGGAGTGTTCTCTATCAGGAAGCGGACGAGTGCAGCCACCTGGACGCCGGCAACGGAAAAACAGTGCAGAGACAAAAACACGAGTGTACACAAGAAATCAATCATCAGTGTTACAACACAGAAACTAACAAGTCTTGTTTACTGCAAGTGTAGAGATCTGTCACTTCCTGCTCACTGTCAGGGCGACGTGTGGAAGGTTACGTTCACGTTTATGTTCGAGTTGTTTCCTCACATTTACACTTTTGAGGTCCACTGACAATTTCATTTTGCTCGTCTGTACATCTTTTATTTCTAACTGTTAGCCCTCTCGCTAATGTTTCCATTAAAGAAGCGGAACGACCCCAAGACAACTGCTGAGGAGGTTCAAAGGGACAGCTGCATCCATGGCAACAACGACTGCAAAGAAACAACAGCGACTTGGATCATGTCCGAATTCGAACCCGAGACTCTCGGTGATGTGATGTGATGTCAAGTCTGGTTTACACTCCATCATCGGTTCTCAACCTTGGTGTCAACTAGTTCTAGAACCAATTTCACTCGGATTCAGACCAGATTACGAGCTGTGGACTAGGATAAGAGGATTTTAAAGCTGGAACACTGTTCAATTAGGACACGAGGTTTTCATAACAGAGAACGGTTGAACATGTTGAATGTTCTAAAGAGGACTTTAAAAAAAATCAATACAAACTACCACCACCATGTTTCATATTTATCCACACACTAAATTTCACACCTCAGACAAGTTTGAATGTCTGGTGTGTGTGTGTGCGCGTGTGTGTGTGTGTGTGTGTGTGTGTGCGCATGCGTGTGTGTGTGTGTGTGTGTGTGTGTGTGTGTATATACCTCCAGCATGCTCTGGCTCTCCTGCTCCGGGTTCGATGTCGTAGCTCTCCACAGCATGTTGGGTGCGATACACAGAGCCAGATTAGACGCCGTCATCTGATTCACATCCGAGTGTGTGTGTATGTGATGGAGCACTCCGAACACATAACACAACAGTGTACGGTTGACCTGGGGCAACTTTGCCAACACACTACACACACACACACACACACACACACACACACACACGAAGCACATGTGGAGGTGCAGTATTCCACTTGGTTGATGCAAAGTTGGTTTCTGATGTGCTCAAGAACATTGTGATATTTTGAAAATTTTAGACGGACAGCACTGTTTTTTTTTTAACTCATTAATAACCTTTAATGAAAACCAGCATTTTAATCAAGTTAATTAGAACTTTCTGAGTCTGACTCGATCCAAACCCAGAGTGGGAGGAATATGAAATCCTAATGTTAGCACCTGTTACCTGTTTCAAAGAACAACATCCAGCCAGTCATCAGAAAACAACATGTCATCATCTCATCTCATTATCTGTAGCCGCTTTATCCTGTTCTACAGGGTCGCAGGCGAGCTGGATCCTATCCCAGCTGACTACGGGCGAAAGGCGGGGTTCACCCTGGACAAGTCGCCAGGTCATCACAGGGCTGACACATAGACACAGACAACCATTCACACTCACATTCACACCTACGCTCAATTTAGAGTCACCAGTTAACCTAACCTGCATGTCTTTGGACTGTGGGGGAAACCGGAGCACCCGGAGGAAACCCACGCGGACACGGGGAGAACATGCAAACTCCACACAGAAAGGCCCTCGCCGGCCCCGGGGCTCGAACCTGGACCTTCTTGCTGTGAGGCGACAGCGCTAACCACTACACCACCGTGCCGCCCCACATCATCATAATAACAACAATCTAGTCCACGTCTGTCATCTTTTTCTGGTCTAATAAACTGGACTCGTCAGTGTCAGACCTCACTTTGCCTCTGATCTGCGACGTCAACAACAACAACAAAAAAAAACACAGCTGACAATTTAGTAATAAATCTGGTGGAGTTTAGACGCTGGAGATAGAGATAGAGATACCAGTGCTGTCATGTACACACGAGGGTCATGTAGGAGGCAAATCAGTGTGCACATGACTCGTGTGTGTGTGTGTGTGTGTGTGTGTGTGTGTGTGTGTGTGTGTGTGTGTGTTGCACCTCTTCACTGAGGAGCATCTGTACTGCTGATCATCTGCTTCTATTGCACTCATCCAATCCTCATACAGATCGCAACCCAAGACACTTCCGGGCAACTTGCGCAGGAACTCCTACACACACACACACACACACACACACACACACACACACACACACACACACCATCCATTTGTGGGAGGAAGTCAGCTGTGCATTGAAAAATATGAGTTTTTGCTGCATGAGTCACAGGAGGTCATGTGTGAATCAGGATTAAATGTGAATCCAAACTAATCATAAATCTGGATTAAAGGTAAATCTAGAAAAGGTGCAAGTCTGAATCTAAGCTTGGAAAGAAGACTGTTCTGTCTGATTGCTGAAAGAAAAATAAGCACTGCAGAATATATACATCTAAATATATCAAGAAAATTGCTGTGATATAAATCTGGATTAAGTGTTTGAATTCAGCGTGAATGTGGATTAATGTTTAAAAAATCCAGATTAGTCTCGAATCTGGAATCAGGATTAAATGTCAATCTGGAGTGAGTGTGAATCTAAATCTGAGATTCGCCAGAATCTGGATTAATTTCGACTAGCTGTGTGGTCTGGATTATAGACGGATACAAACCACGAACTTGAGCATGAATTCGGAGTCGGCAGTGTGTATTACGCGAGGAATAAAACCTGAACAGAGAGTGTCATTATTGGAAAATAATCAACGCCAGGGTGCTGGGATGAAATGGAGTCATGGATACCAGCCTGAAGTGGATTATTTTATTATAGCTGCACTCCAGTGAGTGTTTTATTCCTCATACACCACAGTAATTTAACACCAAATCCAATTTTTATTTATTTGTTAAAGGAAGGTGTCATAATTTTTATCAGTTTATAGTTCCATCCCTCATCCCTCTTTTTTATAAGAGAAAAAAATCGCAGCTTGTTCCATCGTGTTCCTGAGAAACTCTACAGAAGTGTAAACTCCTCGGTCCTGAAGACGTCAGAGAACTTACAGTTCCAGCTCTGACTGTTACACAGCACTCACACTGGAGACTCCTTACAGAAACAACACACACACATCATTTCTCCTTCCTTTCAGAAAACTTCAACCATAACTATGATGTTTTTAATCTGTTTATTATCAGTGGCGTGTTTGCTGGACACGCCTCAATGAATGAGCTGTTACTATAGAAACCATCATGCATCAGAGCGAGTGCATTAATTTAAATCTGCACTACTGTCAGAGCTGCAGTTACAGAGAATTAATCAACTCCTGAACAACAATCAAGTGGGAATGCAGATGAAATGTTTAGTGGATCGTTTTCTCACAGTAAGGAGAGACGCCGCGACAAACACAGATTCTCCGCGTAATGAAACTCGATGTCCGAGGTTCAGCTTCTCTTTCAGGATCCTGCAGCTCTTGGCATTTGCAGAGCGCCGGAATATTCCGAGTGTTTCAGGACCCTCACGGTACAGCACACACAGTAGATCCTACACACACACACACACACACACACACACACACACACACGCATATATATGGGGATCATGAAGTGACACACTGATTTCATCAGCTGAGTACAACTGTTGCTGAAGTTTTTAAAAAAGAGAATTTCCTCTGAAAGCCTCCTGAGTCACGTCCTTTAAGAAGATTTCGAACAATTTATAGTCAACTGTGGAGATGGAGTTGGGGTCGAGTGCTGGGCTGTGAATGGAGACTGAAGCTGATTGAGGTGAATGGCAAAGAGTTACACCGACCATGGATTAATGCTAATGAGTGTGTCCTGTATTGCAATGACATAAAGGAGAGCGCTGAGAGCCGTGAGAGAATCAAGAAATGCTGGGTGAGTTCGGCCCCGGGATGCCTGCCAACAGTGGCTGTTGGCAGAGAAGTGTGGCACTGAGAATGTCATTGACGCAGTGATGCTGGAGCAATTCTTCATTCAGCTACCAGAGGGACCAGTGAAGTGGGTCCAGTGCCACCATCCGGCGTTGCTGGTCGAAGCCATCCAGCTGGCCGAGGAACAATTGGGTGGCGTTTCCTGTGGCAGGCAGGCACTCTGCCCCTTCTCCCTCCCTCTCTGTCTTTCTTTCCTCTCCCATACTTCCCCTTCTTCTCCCCACTCTCCCCCCATCCCTACACCACAAAAGCAGGGGCTGACTTGGGGATGTGCACAAGTATCCCCTGGTACCTGTCATGATTCAATTTTGGGGGAAAAAACAGAGAGTAGAGTAATGTCCCTGCTTCACCCATCAGTTTATTCTGGGGGTAAATTGGGTTTCAAACATTAGCAAAGTACATATTTTGCAGACGGGTCCTGCTGTAGCAAAGTATGTGGGGAATCCAGTGCCATGATGGCTCGGGAGGAGTCAGGGAGACACGGGGCATCAGCTCTGCATCAGGAAGACACGGAGGCTGGGGAAGGCTTTGCCCCTCCGACCTTGGTGGGGAGTCCCCTCGGGGATCAGTGCCTTGCACTGACAAACTGCTTGATGAGTTACATGTCACTTGCTTTTATTTGACACTGGATTTAACAAAGGGACATTGCCAGATCCCCTTGACTCCATTATCCTGTGAGTAAATAGCCTTTTCCACCCCGTTTGGTTGACACTAATTCGTCACCCTTCTGTTTGGGTTGTTTTTGGACCCATCAACATCTCAACAACTCATGGACAGAATCCTCCATCCACACACCGCCTCTGCCGCTACCTACTTATATGACATTATTGTCTAGAATAATGACTGGCAGTAGCACATTCAGTATTTCAGGGCTGTTCTGATGTCATTGAGGGCTCATGGTAAACACAAAGAAGTGTGTGATAGGACAGGTGTAAGCACAGTATCTGGGCTTCCACTTAGGTCCTGGGCAGGTGTGTGCCCAAGTTTACAAGACACCAACAATTGCAGCCTGCCCACAGTCCAAGAGTGAAAAGGAGGTAAGACAGTTCCTGGGGCTGGTAGCTATTGCTGTAGGTTCGTGCCTAAGTATTCGGAGCCCACTGAGTGATCTCACTAAAAACGGCATGCCAGATCCAGTTCATGGATGGAGCCTTGCCAAAAGGCATTCACTCAGGTAAAAGGTGCACTCTGTGGTGAGCCACTGCTACACTCTCCTGACTTTTCTCTCCCATTTATTTATCAGAGTAACACATCTGCTAGGGGCCCGGGGGGCATTTTATCTCTGGTGATAAAGGGAGAGGAAACCCAGTGTGGGAGACAGTACAGCACCATCGAAAAGGAGTGTCTGGACATCAAGTGGGTGGTCCTCACCCTCTGATGCTCCCTGCTGGGATGCCCTTTCACAATCTGTTCCAATCACGCCTCGCTCCAGTGGCTCCACTACATGAAGGATGCCAACACATGGCTCGCTCACTGGTACCTGGCCTTTCAGCCATTCAGGTTCAAGGTTATCCACAGGCAGGGGTGAAGATGGCATTCTTTTTTTTGGGGGGTGGCAGGCCAGACGGCTCCTGAGCCTGAGTCAGGCGATGTGGGGATGTGGAGAGTGAAGCCACGCAAAGTGAGTGGCAAAGAGTTACACCTGTGATGGGTTAAAGCGAATGAGTGTGTTCTGTGCTGCAGTGAGAAGTTGAAGGCATAAAGGAGAGAGAACCGAGAGACACAGAACTGTGTGTGCAGTCAGTGTGTGTGCTGAGGGAGCGTGTCCTCAAAATAAACAAGTAAAGCACTGAAAAGCAAAACCAAAAAAATTCTACCTGCCTGTCTGCACCGCTTCACTTTCCCAAACCCTCAGAATGTTGCACTCATTTCCTCACCATTACAGGTTCAGGCAGGTTTCCATCATGACAAACCGAGGCCAGTGATTGGCCAAACAGCTGGTTGGAGGTGGGCTGAAGGTCAGTCTGTCCTTCTGATTGGACTTGTCCTTTCCTCAGGGCCCAGCCAATCAGAGATTTTTTTCTCTTGTTCTTTAGAGAACCTGTCACACACACACACACACACACACACAACGACCAATTCAAAATATTTTACATTTACACCCATTCACTCAGTCAGTCTTGTTTGTTTGTTTGTTTGTTTGTTATAACCGCTAAAGAAGCTTCAGAAAGGATTCAAACATGTAAGACATATCTACAATACTGAAAAATCAGTAAATGTAGAGCACTTAAATGCATATACTGCAAAAAAACCATATAAACATAAGCATGATTCACCACCAAGCAGGAACATACACAAAAAATGATTTTTTTCTCAGATCCAAACATTTTAAAGCTGAATCGTCAGGTTTATTCATCTCACTCAGATCTTCCCTTCTGTCTGTGATCACGAGATGCTCATTCTCCTGATTATAACAGGCTTCAAGAGGAAAAAACAAACAAACTCTCGGTCATGATTTGTGTTAACAGCAGAAAGAAGCTATGAAAAATCCACTCTGCCAAATTAAACTGGGTTCATACTGGTCCCTTTTCATTTTTCCCATGAAAGGCACTGGCCATTAAATCACACTTATTATTCTCCACATTTCCTTTCATTCAGGAGATGTCTTCGTCAGCCATTAAACTGGAATAACGTGTGTGTGTGTGTGTGTGTGTGTGTGTGTGTGTGTGTGTGTGTGTGTGTTCATTATGGCTCTAGAATGGAAAAATAAAAAGGACTGGATTTTTATTTTTTTCTCTTGATGAAGAGGTTCTTTCTTTCTTTCCACCTTCAGAAAGCAGAAATCACATGGTGTGTAGATGTTAGTTCTGTTCTCACTCGACGGGGTATGTGTGTTCAGGTGACAAGTGGGTTTATGACTTACACTGAGGTGGACACACACACACACACACACACACACACACACACAGTCATGCACTAAAAAGTTGAGGACACCAGACCTTTTGTAAAAACTGTCTTCATAAACCAGAAGTGCAGGTAAAGCAGTTCAAAGTTATTAATGAACAAGCAATAATAATAATAATAATAATAATAATTATAAGTGTGTGTTGTAAACAGGTAAACTCACCTGCATGGGTGTATGTGTGTAGCGCACTTCGGTTCTTCAGTATAAAACGAGGTGCTGTCGGCTTGTTTGCGTCGTCAGTGACACGCAGTTCATCAGCGCTGTGCCACTGGTGTCTACCGAGCATGTCGCTGACCTCTGACCTCGCAAAGAGTGCAGCAGGATGCAATATGGGAGCTCGTGACCTGAAACAGGAAGTGCCATTATTCAAGCAGGTGCTGCAGCATAAAATGGAGGCATTGATGGAGGTGTAAGAATCCTACTCTGTATGCAAACGTGGAGTCTGTTTATTCCTGAGTTTACGGTAGGCGTTATACTCTGATGGTTACGGTAATTTGCTCGATTGTTAGCAGGGCCGCATTAACACTTGCCGAGGCCCTGGGCAGACACACCCCGAGGCCCCGCCCCCGAGGCCCCACCTCTGCCTGCTGTCAACTGCGCTCAGCAAATTCACCCCCTCAGACGTGCCTGTCTAACTAGACACAGAAACTTAAATAATGACAGCGGCACAATTAGAAATACTATTGAATAATAAAACTTTATATCCATCAACACCTATTTAACCCTCATCCTACCATGCTATTTTACACCTTAATCTTACCATGTGGGGTCCATTTGGACCCCAATACTTTTCTTTAAAATTAAAGCTTATAAAGACAAAATCACCAGATAAGTTTTGTTCAGAACATCTTGTATTAATAACAGCAATACACTAAAGGGCCCAAGGCATAAAGAACACACTTAACCTTCATCCTACCAGCCAATTTTACATACACAAACTACCAGGCGGGGTCCGTATGGACCCCAGGAGGGAATACCTTGAAATCAATGCAGTAAGAACCAATTCAATGCAGCAAACAGACATAACTTTATTGAAGAACAAAATCCACTATGGCTGAATATCAATGATGTATTATAAATGCAATAACATTGCAATAATATTGCAATAACTAGCATACATGTAGCAAATTATAGCGCCACAAAAAAAATTGGCATTATATACATGATTTTTGCAGCTCATGCAGCTGTAAAACATTCTGGATTACAGCTTAGGTCTTTTCTTACAGAATTTAAAACAAAAAAGTAATTGTAAAATAATTTAGGGCTTTTGTTTTGCAGCCTGTGCTTATTGCAGCAGTGGGGTCCACACGGACCCCAAGAAGGAATGCCTTGGTAGTTTCATTATGGAACATAAAAGAAATAAAAGAAGTTAACTTTCAGTGTGCTATTCAATTATAAAATGAAAGAAAGATAAACTTTACTCTGGGGTCCGGTTGGACCCCAGTAACAAATTAATTATACCTTCACAATGCAAAAAGCTGATCTTCCGGTGCTTTAGTGTTTTAATTAAGACATAAATTCCGACAAATTCATAAAACGGTGAGGCAGTATGTCACATATTTTTAAAATGGCAAACAAACATATAGGTGCGGGGTCCAGATGGACCCCACTTGGTAGGATGAAGGTTAATGGAGAAAAAGCAATGGTGAAACAGGCAACTGCATGGTGAAAACATCCATCAGACATCACGGTTAACAAGTCTGGTTCACTAAAGTTTAGCCTCAAGAAGCCTTTGAATGAGTGAGTCAATGAACAACATGTCAAGAACATAACCGAGGCCTACAACAGTTTCTTTAGTATTCAGAACAAGAACATTCATTTGGTATATAACCGTTCGCTTTCATTTTGGAATCCAGGCGACTTTTAACTTGTGAAAACAAAGAGCGATAACAAAGAAAGAAAAATATCTTGCTTCTCAGAAATAAATCTCAAAATGTTAGGCTATGTGAAACATTTCATCCTTTCACACACGTAATGTCCCAAACAGCAGCGGCACACAGCTTTGCGCATTCAGTTTCACAGCCATGGGTCAACTTACAAGGGCACTTTCCTACTTTTCTGGAAAGCGAAGTCATTAATTAAATCATTGAACTCAAGCTGGCGTAGCGTGCGAAGACATGGTGGACAGCGATCATATTGACAGTGACGGGTGATTTATGCGACGGGACAAGGTGGGCTTCCTTACGGGTGGCGAAATGCATCAAAAATGTTATCAGTATGATCAAAACTTCTGAAAATATCGTTACATATTTTCCGATCTCGCTACCTCCGAGGCCCCCTAGTGGCCGAGACCCTGGGCAGCTGCCCATGAAGCCCATTAGGATAACGCGTCCTCGATTGTTAGTGAGCTTTGTGGAACTGATCTGATTGTATCAGTTTGGTATTTGGCCCAGAACAAAAATATATTGCAGATCGTACATTGGAGAACAAAAGAATGAATTTGATTCAAACCTGTAACAAAGGACAAAGACTAAAATTTCAGAATGTTTACATATGAACAGATTTGATTTTTTTTTTGTTAGGTTTAATTTTTATTATATTTATATTTCATAATGTATTATATTTCTCATATTTGCAGTGTAAGTTAAAGTTTTGTGTAAGTTATGTGTTTTTTTGATTTGTTTTAAGTACTTAAGTGTAAATTATGTCACTGAAGCTGAGTCGATTTTAAAGGAAAAAAAAAATCACAGGTCTGGGGATCGATGCTGGCTGATGCTTAAGGTTTCGGGATCAGAAAAGAAAAAGTGGCACTGCCCCGTGTTTAAGGGCGCTCCTGCAGTAGTTACTGTTATTAATCAAGGGGCTCTTGTACATTTATAAGGTTTCTTTTAGAGATTTAATTGAGTATTTTACGATGCGGCTTTAGGATTAATCGGTCATGCTGAGTGGTTTAAGAGGTGCTCTCTCTTTCTCCATTTATATCAATAAATGTGACACGCACTGTAAAAATGCACAAATTAATTAACTACTGTGGACTCTCACACACACACACACACACACACACACACACCTGAACTAACATATCCATTTTGTTTCTTGACTGCACAGCTTGTTCGCTGAATAAACATCATTAGCTCATGGAGGCAGATGTTAATAAAAGTAGACGTTAATGTATTACCAGTACAGCCACGTGTCCGGTGTGTCATCACAAACAAGGCAGAGAACGATGTGCACGTATCACTGAATTTAAACAACACCACAACATGAATTAATGTTGTTCAGTTGTTTTGCTTTCGATCTCTTCCTTCATTTCAGTTCACCAAAATTACAACTGTCTCGGGCATCAGGGGATTATAAATACCGTGTGTGTGTGTGTGTGTGTGTGTGTGTCCTCTCACCGATAAGTGGGTACATTTCTTCCTCTCCATCATACAGCACACAAAGCTGATAGTCTGAGACTCCGCCCTGCACACAGGATGTGGGAAAGAAGGAGAGCGACAGGAAACAGGAAGTAGGAGATATGAAACACAGGAAATGCCAATGAGTAAGCACACTGTTTGACCACCTGCTCCACATCAGAGTGCACAATAAACAATCTCACGTTACAAAAGAACATTTACTCTTGGTTCTACACTCGATCTTCGGTTTGAGCTGTCAGTTCGCTGTTCCTCACCTCATCTGAGACTCCACGGAGAGAGAACATCTCAATCCACACAATCCCATGCCAGGCTCATCTCACAGATTTAGACAGAACAAACCTTTTCCAGGATTGTCCAAGCATTTGTACACATATAACCTCACACCAAGTTTCAGGACCTAAACTCCACCCTTGGGGCACGCCTCATTTTTCTACTTCCTGTAAACTCACCAGGTGATGAAGTTAACTTCCTCTGATTGAACTGAACCTGATCATTCATGTGCGATGCTAAACATCTCAAATATTTACACCACGTTTTGTTTTCCAGCACACCTGACCCAGTTCACCCTTCCCAGTAGGATGGAGATTTCCTCCCTCAGGTGTGTTTTGAGGTTTTGAGGTACACGTTTATCCCATTTGAACCTGGTAATTGGTCTTGATGTATTCAATCTGCTACTGAATTTTACATAAAACAGCAGAGTTCATATTTCATTCCAGTTTTCTTACTGAATAGATCTAAGACCCTTCAGTGTGTCCGAATGGTGTTTGGATTTAACCTCAGCTTCTAACAGGTGAAATCCAGCCATGTTTAATCTACGATGCTAATCAAATTTAAAAGCTCGTGATTTCAGCTCATGTTTCGGACACTTGCTGTATTGTTACATTCATTTTTTTTCAGTTTCTTTTTTAATTTTTCTCCCCAATTTAAGGGCCGTACTCACAGGAAGAGACGAGCAGCGATGTGGCAACCAGAGACCATGGAATGTCAGTGAAATTCGGCTTCTAGTGACAACATGTGAAATAACTGTTGGTGATGCAAAGTGGGCGGGTCCTGAGTTAAACTAATCTCAACTCTGATGCTACACGGTTGAGGCGAGTACCAATAGGAGCGAAGGATATTGCTGACTGACAGAGGACACCAACATAGAACCTGGAACATCCACTCGTGACCAACTGAGAGCTGCAAAGTGATGGATGATGAGCGAATTGCTTTATTTGTGGACGGTTCATCTTTGCAAACTGCTACTCATGCAGCGTCATGGAGGGAACACACTCAAAGGAAAGCGCTGTACAGAGTTGAAGTGTGAATGTTTGAGCTGTTCCCAGACCAGGCGTCAGTTATTAAGCTCATTCTTAGGATGAAGTTTGAAGAAAAGCATCCAAAAGGAAGAAGTTTTACTCACAGTGAGACCGTTCTGCTGTATCACACTCTGAACCACGCCCTCAGACGTAGACTGGACGTCCACACTCACTGCTGTTGTCTACAATAATAAAACAGTTAAAACTCATTTAAAAAACAAACAAACAATGAGCTCCTCCAGGCCATGCCTTCACTGTCATGTCACATGATTCCGGGATATTTTTTCTTCAAAATTCATTAAATTAAGAGAAGATTCACTGATTAGTCAACAAAATAATCTCAAAGTAGATGTGGACAAAAATAATAAGAATAATAAGAATAAAAAAGAAAGACTTTTTTTCAAAAAAAAAATGTTTTGCAAAATTATTTTTCAACTTGATTTATAAAATTGTATTGCATTAAAAACATGCTGGTCTTTGGATCATTTGATCACATCATTTCTGTTGCTGATTCACAACAATATTCACAAACACCGTACAGTGCGTGTTCAGTTACTGTATAAACCAAACACAGGTTGGTGGAGATTCATGAATCTTTCTTCTACATACGGTATTCAGTCACAGTTCTTACAGATCATCAGGAAATATTCAACAATATTTAACAATTATTCCATGAAATCGAATCGTACATGAGCTGATACACTGTAAAATATAATAAGTTGACTTTACTTAAAAAAAATATGCAAAGTCGTTGCCTCAAAAAAAGTCATTTATGTTGATTTAGATAAATTAGATTGGGTTAACTTATTTTTTGTGAGTTTGCAGTACTCAAATTAACTTAGATTAGTTTGATTACATTAACTTATTTATTTTGAGTTTGCAGTACTCACATAAACTTATATTAATTTGATTACATTAACTTATTTATTGTGAGTTTGCAGTACTCATCTTATATAATTTTGATTACATTAACTTATTTATTTTAAGTTTACAGTACTCAAATCAATGGAATTCATGAATATTAAGTTAAATTTATGAAAAAAGATATCTGAAAGCCATTGATTTGAGTACTGTAAACTTAAAATAAATAAGTTAATGTAATCAAAATTATATAAGATGAGTACTGCAAACTCACAATAAATAAGTTAATGTAATCAAATTAATATAAGTTAATTTGAGTACTGCAAACTCACAAAAAATAAGTTAACCCAATCTAATTTATCTAAATCAACATAAATGACTTTTTTTGAGGCAACGACTTTGCATATTTTTTTTAAGTAAAGTCAACTCATTATATTTTACAGTGTAGCTGATGAGGTGCGTAGCACTGAGATTGAGTGGAATTCTCTCCACATACACTGGATTTTGAGAAATGCAGCATTTTAATTTTTATCCATAAGTGCTTATCCTGTGCAGGGTTGCAGGCGAGCTGGAGCCTATCCCAGCTGACTACGGGCGAAAGGCGGGGTTCACCCTGGACAAGTCGCCAGGTCATCACAGGGCTGACACATAGACACAGACAACCATTCACACTCACATTCACACCTACGCTCAATTTAGAGTCACCAGTTAACCTAACCTGCATGTCTTTGGACTGTGGGGGAAACCGGAGCACCCGGAGGAAACCCACGCGGACAACATGCAAACTCCGCACAGAAAGGCCCTCGCCGGCCACGGGGCTCGAACCCAGGACCTTCTTGCTGTGAGGCGACAGCGCTAACCACTACACCACCGTGCCGCCCCATTTTTATTTTTTACAAATTCGATAAATAAAAACTTTATACAAAACGTCCAACAAAATAATTTCCGCTTACAACGTAAACAAACTGCCGAAATGACAGGAGCAATTTGTGAAAAATGTGATAATAATAATAATCCTTGAAAAATAAAAAAGACACGTTCTTACCATAAAATACTTTTATTCCATATACTGTTGTTTTGATTTTTTTGTGTGTATTTTTTGGTGTTTTGTTTTCGAGTAGTTTTTATTCCGTCCTCGGTTGGCTCAGCAACACGCTCCGCCATTTTGTTTTTCTCTCCTCACGGTATACGAGCTGATATCCTAGTAGCAGAGTAGCCAATCAGAGTGCGTGATTGCTCATATCCAGTGAATGTGGAGAGAATAAAAACAAATAATATACACTCCTCGGCCACTTTATTAGGAACCCCCATACATCCCCCTGCTGTTCTCTGCAGTTCTGTAATCAGCCGATCCCTCCACAGCAGCACGATGCATCAAATCCCACAGATACAAATCCAGAGCTTCAGTTAACGTTCACAATGTTCAAACATCAGAACGGGAAACATTGTGATCTCACAGTGAAGTGTGACTTTCTTTCTTTCTTTCTTTCACTGTGGCAGTATGGGTGTTGGTTTGAGCCAGATGAGTGTGAGGTTTGAGTATTTCAGAAGCTGCTGATCTCCTGCTGGGGTTTTCACACACAACAGTCTGTAGAGTTTACACAGAATGGGGCGGAAAACAAAAAACACTGAGGCTACGTTCACACTGCAGGCTGAAGTGACTCAAATCCGATCTTTTCGCCCATATGTGACCTGTATCCGATCTTTTATTGACAGTATGAACGACACAGATCCGATTTTTTCAAATCCGACCCAGGCCGTTTGGATATGTGGTCCTAATTCCGATTCCTATCCGATCTTTTCATATGCAACTTCAGTCTGAACCGCCAGGTCGCATTCATCCGACTTACACGTCATCAACAAGCCACAAATGTCACTATTCTACGCTGAAGTAGGCGGTGGGTCTCTCAAAAAAAGTTACAACAACATGGCGCATAATCACGGGCGCAGATAGAGGGGGGGACTCGTCCCACCCAGATTTAAATTCACCTCGCTCGGTCCCCCCCACTTATAGGGAGGAAAAAACGTCTATGCTGTCTTTCTTTGCATAAGGCAAACCTCACGGAAAAATCAAAAGACTAATTACCATTCGGTTTATTGAGGTGCACAGCAGTGTATACATATAGTTGCAACAACTCACATAAAACAAAACAAAGACTGATATTCGGTTGGTTGAGCTGCGCAGACTGCACAGGTTGCGAGCTCGAGCTTGGTTGCTATGGTAACCCACAACAAGTTTGACAGGCATATCGGGGTTGGGGTTGGTTTGCTGGCAGCTTTGTCCCCCCCCCCAGTTTTTTGTCCCTCCCAGTTCAAAAAATGTATCTGCGCCCCTGCGCATGACATCAATGCGAGGGACGCTTCGGGCTGTGAAGGTTCTGAATCTTCTCAATGGAAGGACGCAGAGGTTAGGGAGCTGATTTCCATTTGGGGGGATGCAGCTATTCAAGCTAGATTGGATGAGTCATACCGCAACCGGGCGGTTTTACTTCCGTAAACACTGGCCATGCTCACTGCGTGTGACGTCGTCGTATCCTGCAGTGCGCATGCGGAACACTTTTAGGTCGCTTTTCGTTCATACTGAGGATCACATACAAGTCGCATATATTTGTTAATGTGAACGACCTCACAAAAAAATCGGATTTCACAAAAAAATCGGAATTGAGCATTAAGCCTTGCAGTGTGAACGTAGCGTGAGTGAGTGAGCGACAGTTCTGTGGGTGGAAACAAACGCCTTGTTGATCAGAGAGGGTCAGAGGGAAATGGACAGATTGGATTGAGCTTTTTTGCCAGGAAGGATATAGTAACTCATATAATCACTCTTTACAACCGTGGCGAGCAGAAAAGCATCTCAGCATGCAACAGAAAACAGAAGAACACATTGGGTTCCACTCCTGCAGCCAAGAACAGGGATCTTAGAATCAACAAGTTCTTAAAGTGGCCGGGGAGTGTATATGTTCTTGAGTCCTGGGCTTTGTGAAATTCTGAAAAGAAAAAAAAAGGCAGTAAGTCTGATGTGGTCATGTGTGTAATAATCCACCTGTATTGCAAACACACAGCACTTCTGAACTGATTTCTGAGATCCTACAGGAAGTTCCAGCAGGACATGTCGAGTCTGGGGATCAGAGCTCATCGAAGAATCACCATCCAACCCCACAGCTGAGACGAACAGCGTCAGGTCGGAGTTTATTATAACCTCGGGTCAGTCAGGCTCGGGGCAGCACCAGGGTTCGGGCCTTGCTCCAATTCTGTTTATCATTGTTGACTTCCCGTGAGCCCGCGGTTAGATCCTCAGAGATCTTATCAAAATATGTTTAGTTTGAGGGAAGCTTGTGAGATAATCCATCAGCACTGCAGTGGAACTGTTTAGAAAACTTCAAAGACAGAATTTAATTAGCGTTTAAACTGGGGTTGATTCCTCCAGGATGGAAATCAGTCAGTGCTGCTGAGGTCCAGTGCATTTTTTAAAATCTTTATCTGTTTTTTTTTTAGAAATGGATCTTGTTTAATGGAAAGAAATGCACCATGTTCCCTTCGACCCACACGCGGAAAAACGGCAGGAGGATCTGGATTCTAGATGAAACCCCTTTCTCTTCTACTCGAGTGCTTTCTGGACGAACTTCTCTCTGAGGACTTCTGTAGGACGCTCGGGATAAAAGAGCTGTCAGCGTTAATGACTCTTTCCCAGCAACAGAAGAGGTACAGATGCAAAAAAAAAAAAAAAACCTTTAAAATTGTTGATTCGAGATACAAAGAAAGGGAAGGAATGGTTCCATATACAAGCAAAGAGTTCCAGATTCTAGAAGAATTTTTTGGCACCAAAGAAATCATCCAGAAAGAGAAGGAAGATTTAAAATAAATAAAAGTAAATTTTTATTTATTTTAATGTGAGGGAAGGTTTTCTAGATTCAAAAGAGCAGATTTCAGAAGCAAAAGAGAGAGTTCAAGAGTTCTATTTCTATTTTATTTATTTCTACTTTTTTGAGAGTTCTATTTTTTCAACACTTTTTTAATGTTTCATTTATTTTGCCTCTAGACTCGGCTCTCACTCGTATAAATCTGCACTCGTGTCATGTGCTTGAGGTCAGGAGCGGGTCGTTTTAATTCCCTTACGCTGCTCGTAAGTCGCTCTGGCTCCAGATTCAGTTGTAACTCAACTCTGGAACATCAACATTAATTCTCAAAATAAAGAACTGATCTAATTCCCAACCCTCCCACTACACAACACACACACACACACACACACACACACACACACACACACTTTCCTCCTTTGTGTTTAATAAAGTGAGGGCGAGGGTTCGAGAGAAACTCACCACCACTGAGTCGAACAGCTGAACATTCAGGATGATACGGTTCGGGATCAAACACCGCCTGGCTCTCGTGCTGTGCCTGAAATCATCATTATTAAACACACACATCAAACACCACAAATTTCACCACCAATCAGATTAATGATTATAATTCAAAAAACCACCCACACCCACACAAGGGCCGGACGTACACACCGGAAGAGGCGCAATCACAGTACTCTCACACTGCGTGATTGTGGTCATGTGACTGAGTGAAATGGTTGCTGGGACGTGGAGTCTGGACGTAAAAACCCAGAAGCGCTGACGTGACAAATATAACACACCATGAGGCAGTGTGTTTTATTCCTCTTACACCACAACAATACACCAACAATTACACCTTTTATTTATTAAACAACACATTTTCACTTTTTATCCGTTTATCGTTCCATTAAACATGTAAACGAGTTAGTTCCTGTTATAGCAGCGATAACCAGTCGTTCCCTCACCAGTCTCTCTTTATTCTCGCTCTTCACTGAGAAACCACAAAGAAGCGTAAACTCCAGTAAGCGTACAGTTCCAGCTTCCCCTCTGACTGTTACACAGCGCTGACACTGGAGACTCCTTCCAGAGACGACACACGCATTTATCAATCCAGAAAACATCTTTTTGACCTGATTATGCGTCGCGTCTGCCAATGAGAAACCGTAGGAGCTAAACGTATCTTCTTCAGCGAACTAAACACAAATTAAACAGCGCACTGATCCGTGTGATTCACATTACACACTCAGCGACATTCTCAGCTCAGATTAGCAAAGCGAGCTAACTGTACTCGCTACATAAACTCACCAGAGGCACCAACGATCTCTGCGACTTCCTTCCAAGCTTTATTTTACTTCATAACATCTCTGTACACATTTAACAAGAGCTTGTAGATGACAGGAGAAGATGAATCCACGCTTAGAAGATTTTCTGTTGCATTTTGCGGGAACTAATTGCAGGTAGGAACTAAAGTGGTGAGGGGGAACTGAAGAAATGTCGCATCCACCACGCGCTCGGTGAGATCGGTTCGAGGCGATCGTTCAGGTTTGCTTTACAGCGTTGTGCATAATTTTTACAGAATTGAGAAAATGTCAGTTCAGCTGTTGCTTGTTGATGAAATCGTGGCTCCGTGTCACTCATGTGCGTAGAACTCGAGCATTCGCCTGTTGCTGTGTTACACGGTAACGGCGGGATCCTCGTACACCAGGCCCTGGGTGAGTCTCACTAATGATCTGCCCATGTGTCGTGTTTTTTCCTCACCATTGTAAAGCACACAGCCACTTGTCCTTTGTCTCTGCAGACCTGTGAAAACACAGATTTGTTACGCTGGTTGTGTGTCGTTTTTTTGTTATTTCTTTCTCCTGTATTATTTTGTATTCATACTTTTCATTATTTTGTTGGTTTTGTGTTGTTTGTTGTGACTGTGTTTTGTTTACTGGACAAAAACAGGACATTTATTACCAAAGATAAAACCGGCATATTTTACAAAATGTGTTCTTAGAAAATCGTTTACAGTCTGCAGAAACGCACAAACGTTCATCTCCACACTGACTGAGGGATTAATGATTCTCCAACTGAAACACATCACTGTAACTCCACGGCAACATTTAACCTCGGAGGAGGAAATTAAAGCGTGAGGGTGTAATTAGGGTCTGAAGGTCACACCTGAGTGTCACAACGTAATTGGTTGTTGGCCAGCCAATCACAAAGGAGGTTCTGGTGCTGAGCTTCTTGCTTGTGACACGATGTGTACAGGACGAGACCCAGATTTCAGAGAGATTCACCTGAGCTTTCAGCTTCAGAAACAGAGATCTACACACACACACACACACACACACATTAGAGTCTCAGTAAAGTGTGTGTGAATATATACACACACACACACACACACACACACACACACACACTTGGTTTTGGCAACAATAAGCGAGTCTGTGGAAAGTAGGAGGAGCCTCTCTCGCGTCTTGGAGCCATTGGTGAGATGGGCGTGGTCTTCCAGGAGAAGCAGTGCATTCTGTGATGTGTGATCTTCCCAGTATGCATCACTGCAGGAAACACAAACATTGCAGTGTTACTATGGTAACAACCATCTGATTATCAACTAAATCAAACCGCACTGTTAAACTCTGAACTGTGATTGGTCGTCAGGTGTTGATTAATTCTCTCTAACAGCAGCTCTGGCAGTAGAGCAGGTCAGTGTTGGAGTTGAGTCACTAAACCTCGAGTCCAGTCTCGAGCCCCCGGTGTTCAAGTCTAAGTCAAGTCCACGGTCATTAAAGAAAATGTCGAGTCCGAGTCGAGTCCACTATTGATCCGAGTCGAGTCTGAGAACAAGACTCCACCCACACCATGTGACGGTGGCTGTTGCTGCCTTTATGTGAAAGCGTTTCTGTTACTGTGTTGGACTAACGTTCCTGCTCCACTGCCCCACCTTAGTCAACAGGCTCCAGATAAAAAGCTAGTTCATCACTCAGCAAGCCCCGCCCACTATCAACAGAGCAAATAACATGAGAGAGGGTTAACACTAGTGAGTTCATTGCTCAGCAAGCCCCGCCCACTATCAACAGAGCAATGAACACAGCATGTCACTTCCTTCTCTGGGTGGAGTCTCGCCAAATGATGATTAAAGTTCCCCGTTATCTCCTCGATAGTTTTTCTACATATGGAACACAGAGCAGTGCATTTTTTCCCACTGCACGAGAAGTCAAGTCAAGTCGAGTTTATCTGTATAGCACTTTTAACAATAGACATTGTCCCAAAGCAGCTTTACAGAATTTGAACGACTTAAAACATGAGCTAATTTTATCCCTAATCTATCCCCAATGATGAAGCCAGTGGCGACGGTGGCAAGGAAAAACTCCCCCAGACGACATGAGGAAGAAACCTCGAGAGGAACCAGACTCAAAAGGGAACCCATCCTCATTTGGGCAACAACAGACAGCCTGACTATAACATTAACAGCTTTAACATGAAGTCAGTTTCGTTGATGTTGTAACTCTTCATTGATGGAAACTTGAGTGCAAAACTGTTCATGACAACTGCAGTCCTAAAGTTAGCAAGACAACTGTAGTCCTCTAGCCTGGGCCCGCCCATCCTAAGCGTGACGCAACACGAGGGCCTGTTGCGAGCTTAGTCTGGCCAGGCAAGCTATCTCCAGCTCTTGCAAGCTCCCGAAAAATTGGGAACCAATCAACTTTGAGCATCTCCAACGGCCCTGGGTAGAGGCGTGTTCAAGGCACTGACGTAGTAGAACTGCGACCGGAAGCCATAGATTGTTTACAGAATCTATGCCGGAAGCGCTTCATTCACATCACGAACATGGAGCAGCGGCAAGCCTTTAACACAGCGGTAGATGCTGTATTGAAAGCATTCAACGGGAAGTTCTCATTGAAAACGGAGCAAAGAGCAGCCCTGGAGGTATTTATTGAAAGGAAGGACGCTTTCGCCTTGCTCCCGACCGGCTTCGGTAAGAGTTTAATCTACCAGTTAGCCCCGTTGCGTCGCATACGTCAGAGGAAAGAGTGATGTGATTGGTTTAAGCTTCGTCACAGCCTTTTCTGGCTTCGACCAGTAGCAAACTGAGGCATTTCAGGGAGGCGGGTCAAGCACGCACTTTGGGAAATGGTTGGGCTTAATATCTTGGCCAGACCAATAGCTCGGAGAGCTTTGCAGTCGCGTTAGCCAGACTAGTAGTCCTCAGCCATAACAGCATTACTGTAAGAGTCCAGAGTGTCCTCCAGGTGTGACTTTCAACTGTCCTCATGGGGCCGTCCTCCACAGGAGCAATGTGATGAGACTCCAACCAGACGTAGGGCACCAGGATGGATCAGGCAGAAGTCTGTATAAGCAAAGCAAACGATTCTAGGGGCTTCTCTCCAGGCATTTTAGCGCCATTAATGTTAGTTTGTTCCTGAATATGACGTATGAACAGGTGAATGTGCATTCTCTTGGACAAAATTAGTACAAAAATTAATGTAGATATAAATATCTTATGCCAAATTATTATGGCATTTTACAAAAAATAAAGAAAAAAATCCATCTGAGTCCTCGGCTCCAATTTACGAGTCTCAATACAGTTAATGCACGAGTCAGAGTCAGAGTCCAATCAGAGTCAGAGTCATCAGTGCTCAAGTCCAAATCATGAGTCCTCAAAATTAGGGCACGAGTTGGACTCGAGTCTGAGTCCTAGACTTGAGTACTACAAGCCTGATGCAGGTTTATATTAATGCTCTCGCTCTGATACGTTATGGTTTCTATAGTAACAGCTCATTCACAGGGGCGTGCCCAGCAGACGCTCCACTGATAATAAACAGATTAAAATGATGTGTGTGCATTGTCTCTGGAAGGAGTCTCCAGTGTGAGCGCTGTGTAACAATCAGAGATGAAGCTGGAACTTTAAGGTCTCAGATGTTTTCAGAACAGAGACATTTACACTCTTCTTCTTCTTCTTCTTCTTCTTCTTCTTCTTCTTCTTCTTCTTCATGGTTTCTCAGTAACCTGATGGAACAAACTGCATTTATTTTGTCTTTAAGAGAACTTTAAGAGAGAGAATAAAGAGAGTCTGGTGACAGAATGAGTGTTGATAGCTGCTATAACGTCAGTGACAACAGGAACTCACTCAGTAAATATATATATAAATGGATAAAAGGACGGGAAGATTGATAATAAAACTGGAATTGTAGTTAAATTACTGTGGTGTCAGAGGAATAAAACACTCGGGGTTTTGCTGTTAAAGAAAAATAATCAACTTCAGGATGGTCACAGTAACCCCACCTTCATCTCTCTCTCTCTCTCTCTCTCTCACACACACACACACACACACACACACACACACACACACACACACACAGTGTATATTTTACTTAATGCCTGAACTATGTTAATTAAGTGTTAATAACTGATCTCTTCATGACTTTACACAGTCAGTAAATAATTCATGAGAATTTACGGATGGAGTTAAGGATAAAGTAAACTGCATGCTCACACGGCGTTCATCTATTAAATAATAGTTACTAATGTTTACACACTATAATAAGGTGGAAATGATTTGTAATTAATGAAATCTACTACCATGTAATAATTAATTAACAAACACACATGAGTGTGAAATGCTACCAAAAAAAAAGGAAACCCAGTTATCGTCTCTCTGCCTCTTGTCGCTTTCACTGCTGGCATGAATGACGCAGGTTATGAGGCTTTCTGCAGTGTGTGTGTGTGTGTGTGTGTGTGTGTGTGTGTGTCCACACTGCATTCCTGCCCATATAAGGTTGAGTAAAACTGGTAGCACCAAATCATTGAAATGTAAACAGTGCCTGCGTGTGTGTGTGTGTGTGTGTGTGTGTGTGTGTGTGTGTGTGTGTGTGTGTGTGTGTGTGCGCCTTCCCTGAGACTCTCTGGGGAGGAGGAGGAGAAGGAGAAGAGGAGGAAGATGAGGAGGAAGAGTAGAAAAAAGAGGAGGAAATGAATTTCTGAGCTCAGCCCATGTTGTCCATCTTTAATGGGGTTTATTCCCCTGTTCCTTCGACCTCAGCAGCTCCTGGAACAGTTTATTTCTGTGCTGTGTCTCAGTTGGCTGTCTGTTCCATCACACACTTTATATTCACAACTCAGATCCTACACTCTCATCTCAGTGCGGTGAATTATTTCTCTAACATCTGGCCCAAACAACCACAACTCTACCATCTTATTTATG